>NW_026986310.1:7500-94823 GCF_018555375.3 Anguilla rostrata
GTGAGAGATTCTTCACCTCTGTGGTTAAATAATGTTTCAGTTATATTCAGTATCAGGACAGATCCGTCGGTACGGGTGTTTTTCTTTCATTACTCCTCTCCCTCAGAAGCTTGTGCTGAACTCACCATTTGATATGGACCCAACACACCATTACTGAGGAAGAGGCTGTTTTAATAGTCATGTGACCTTTCTATTCTCAGTTTACAGTGGCTTTTGCTCTGAGACATCTTGGTCTCTTTCTTACTCTGCTGATTCTGTAGAAGTGTTATGTGTCTACCATCAATCAACAATGTGTACGCTGCTATGTGGCCATATTCCTGCATTGTGATTGGCTGTCCATGTTGTTTGTCTCTGAGCAGGCCTATTCCTGCAGAGTGATTGGCTGTCCATGTTATGTGGCAGAAATGACTGTAAAAACTCAATGCAATTTGCTGCCTAATGTTTTTGAATAGAAGCAGTGAAATATTTTGTAGAGTGCAGGTGTGTCTGTGCTGCAGGTACCGTACCATAGGCCGTAGGTGTGTCTGTGGGTGCAGTAGTATTAAAGACAAGCATAGTAATTAAATGCAGCACATTACTGTCACCAGGGCTTCCCAAATATCCATCAGACGCACATGTGCAAATTTGTGCTCCTCCTCTGGATGAAATTCACTGGAACCTCAGTGTGATTTATGAGATTTTCACTGACTGACTGGCCAGTGCTGGTGCCTGTAGTTAATTAACTGCATATAGATAAGTAATTGAGCTATCAGCTACTGAGGGGTAATGAGAAGACATGAAAGACACAGTACAGCTAAAACTTCATTTTGGATTGGAGGAACAGTTACTGGTGATGAATTGGTACATCAGCACCAGTATTAATACAAATAAGCATACGTATTAGCCAGAAAGCACAGCCAAGAGGGGACACATGCAGTAGGCAGTTCAGGGAACACAGACTGTTCCATCTGTTTCTATATTACATCTCACCAACTCTCTCTCTCTCTCCAGCTCTCTTTCAGATCCACACTCAACATGTGTCTACCAGTGTCAACCTAATTATTATTTCATCTGATATATTTTTATTGTATTATGTTAATGGTAGAAAGGGCCATAGTTTTGGGACCCCCAATGGAGACTGTCAGCATTTAAATATTATCTGCACAGCTAATTATGGATTTCTTGTGTTTTTTTTACCATGCGACCCTGGACCTGCTCCTGTTGGACAAATCACAGCTCCTGCCGGTAAGAATTCCCATAATCCCTGTCTGCCCTCAGCTACACACTGGAGTCTCTGTGCTACACACAGCTACACACTGGAGTCTCTGTGCTACACACAGCTACACACTGGAGTCTCTGTGCTACACACAGCTACACACTGGAGTCTTTGTGCTACACACAGCTACACACTGGAGTCTCTGTGCTACACACAGCTACACACTGGAGTCTCTGTGCTACACACAGCTACACACTGGAGTCTCTGTGCTACACACAGCTACACACTGGAGTCTCTGTGCTACACACAGCTACACACTGGAGTCTCTGTGCTACACACTAGAGTCTCTGTGCTACACACAGCTACACACTGGAGTCTCTGTGCTACACACAGCTACACACTGGAGTCTGTGTGCTACACACAGCTACACACTGGAGTCTCTGTGCTACACACAGCTACACACTATACAATCCCCCATTTCATTTTTACACACAGCATATTGTGAGACAGAATTTAAAATCTCATGTTTTAACTAGATTTGCTTTCTGACTCAGAAACAGAAAACAGATTTATTGCTGCTGTTATGCCCTTTGATCAGTCTTTGAATGTGTTTTTCTCTTTCCTCAGACCCCATTATGTGGATACTTATTGCTGTTGTTGTTCTTGTTCTTCTTCTCCTCCTCCTCGCCATTGTCACCTATTTTCTATGGCGCCGTAAGTAAAAGTCACTCTGCTATGAGCTATGAGCTATGAGCTATCTGTTATAATGGTGTTTTTAGGGAGACAGGTAGGATGATGGTGTTTTAGGGAGACAGGTTAGTAAGGGTGTTTTAGGGAGACAGGTTAGTAAGGGTGTTTTAAGGACACTGGTTAATAAGGGTGTTTTAGGGAGACAGATTAGTAAGGGTGTTTTAGGGAGACAGGTAGGATGATGGTGTTTTAGGGAGACAGGTTAGTAATGGTGTTTTAAGGACACTGGTTAGTAAGGGTGTTTTAAGGACACTGGTTAGTAAGGGTGTTTTAGGGAGACAGATTAATAAGGGTGTTTTAGGGAGACAGGTAGGATGATGGTGTTTTAGGGAGACAGGTTAGTAAGGGTGTTTTAGGGAGACAGGTTAGTAAGGGTGTTTTAGGGAGACAGTTTAGTTAGGGTGTTTTAGGGAGACAGTTTAGTAAGGGTGTTTTAAGGACACTGGTTAGTAAGGGTGTTTTAGGGAGATGGGTTTTTTAGGGAGACAGGTTAGTAAGGGTGTTTTAGGGAGACAGGTAGGATGATGGTGTTTTAGGGAGACAGGTTAGTAAGGGTGTTTTAGGGAGACAGGTAGGATGATGGTGTTTTAGGGAGACAGGTTAGTAAGGGTGTTTTAGGGAGACAGGTTAATAGGGGCGTTTCAGGGAGACAGGTTAGTAAGGGTGTTTTAGGGAAACAGGTTAGTAAGGGTGTTTTAGGGAGACAGTTTAATAAGGGTGTTTTAGGGAGACAGGTTAGTAAGGGTGTTTTAGAGACAGGTTAGTAGGGGTGTTTTAGAGATACAGGTTAGTAAAGGTTATTGTAAGGGTAACGGCGAATGCCGAAGGCAAAAACAACATGGCGAAGCAGCAGTGAGGTCAAAGAATCCGGTGAATTTTTTTTACAGTGCCGGTTCCCAAATAAGTGCAAAATATATACAGTGAACAAAAATACTAGAAAATTTTAACTGTACCTAACAAAAAGAAAAATGAAGAAATTTAGTACCTTACTAAATTTGGCTATACCTTGTGGCCCACAGGCTGCTATGCATGTTGCGTTAGGACTTCTTTCTTCTTCTTCTTTTTTTTCCCAGCAGACTAGGCACTGTTCAGTGCATTGCTGCCTCCCACTAGTATAGAAATGTCATTGCTGCTTATGCAATCCGAGGCCTGTAGTTTTAAGGAAGTGTATTACTTCCCTAGCTCTCTCTTTTTGAACGACCTTGTCGCCCAGCAATGATCTAAGGGAAAATTTTTTAATTCCCAGTTTGCTTAACTCTATAAATAAAACCCTCCTTTCCCCCGCATAGATCAGACAATGCATCAAGACATGTTGTACAGACTCCAGGACTCCACAGTTCTCACAATTGCCATCTCTGTGTTTCCCCACTAGCACCATCCCACTTGCTAAACCGCAATGCCCCAGCCTTAGCCTTGTCAATTTGATTTCATCTTTCCGAGGCATATTCACTCTATTACCAGGTTTAACAGATGGTTGGACGTTGTATAGCTTTATCCCTCTGCTGTCTGCATCCCACTCTTGCTGCCATTGACGATTCAGTCTCTCACTGATGATGCTGCGGCACTCCATCCTGCCAAATGGCACCTGCACATCTACACTATCCCTACATAAACTTGCCTTAGCTACCCTGTCTGCCACCTCATTGCCCTCAACCCCAACATGCGCTGGCATCCATAAAAACTCCACACTACATCCCTGCCTCTCCAGTTTAAAAACCATCATTCAAATCTCCCCAACTATGTCTATTCTAGCCCTTCCCCCCTCACCTCCCCCCAATGCCGTCAAGGCAGATAATGAATCAGTGCACAAGACAGCATTACCCAAACCCCCTTCTTCCACCCACCACAATGCCCACAATAAAGCAACCAGCTCAGCGGAGAATATTGATATCCCATCAGGCAACCTTCTACTCTGACAGACTTGTACATGGGGTACGTATAAGCCAACTCCCACTCTTCTGCTTTCAGGATCTCTTGAGCCATCAGTATAAATATTTATATAATTACCCCACCTATTCCTAAGGTGATCCTCCACATACGCTGTAACATTTCCTATTTCACCTTTCTGTATTAACTCTTTTATTGCTAAGTCCACATCAACCTCTGTCCACATCCATCGAGGGATAGGTGGCCAGCATACAGAGGGCCCCCCTTTATTCCATTAAATCCCAGTTCCTCTGAGTATTTCCTTACGGAATATATATAGCTGCCCCTATTAATCCTCCTGCCACCCTTTTCAAACTCCCAGCACTCCGTTAACAGAGAAGTTGATGGAAAAGCTGTTCCAAACCCTTTTTAGCTTAATCCAATAATTTAGCGCTAATTTTTCACGCCGCAGCCTCAGTGGAGCCTCCCCCGTTTCCACCAGCAGCGCCGGGGTTCCGGAATGCCCCAGTGCACAACCTCAGAGCCCTGGCCTGAACAACATCCAACTTAGCCAGCGTAGACTTGGCCGCTGAACCATATGCCAAGCACCCATAGTCATAGATTGCTCTTATCATAGCCTTATAAATCATCAGCATTAGATTTCTATCTGCCCCCCCAGGAACAGCCAGTCAAGCACCTCATAATATTTACAACCTTCTCACACTTACCATTTTTTCCACATGTGCTCTATATGTCAATTTTTAATCCAGCCACACACCTAATAACCTTCACTATCTATTTCCTTCTTTCTGCCAAAGATCATATATTTTGTCTTTGATACTGACAACCTAAAACCCCACTTATCAGCCCAAGCCTGCTCCTTATCTAAGGCTCCCTGCATCTGCCTCATCAAATATTCAACATTGCGGCCTCTCTTCCATATTGCTCCGTCATCTGCAAAGAGAGAGCTTCCAAAGCCATCTCCCACTTCGTCAAACATCATTCACCATTATATTAAACAGGACAGGACTGATAACACTACCCTGCGGGGTCCCATTATCTACACTTACAGTGTCAGAAAGACCCCCACCTTTACCTGAATAGTACGGGATCTCTAAAAATCTTTTATCCAATTCAACATCCTGCCCCAAATCCCTGCATCATATAACTTAATTACCAACCCCTCTTTCAATTAAATCAGGGGATGATTAGGTGGCAAGTTTTTGTGTGAGCCAGATCTGGTATTTTAGCCAGGACACCAGGGAACCCCCTACTCTTTGCAAATAGTATCATGGGATCTTTAATGACCACAGTGAGTCAGGACCTCGGTTTAACGTCTCATCCAAAAGATGGCATCTCCTACAGCACAGTGTCCCCGTCACTGCACTGGGGCATTGGGGTTTATTCGACCAGAGGGAAAATTGCCCCCTGCTGGCCCACCAACACCACTTCCAGCAGCAACTCAGTATTCCCTGGTGGTCTCCCATCCAAGTACTAACCAAGCCCACACCTGTTTAGCTTCAGCCAGTTGGCAGGAGCAGAGTGCGTGGTGGTATGGCTGCTGTGAAAATTATCAGTATTCGTTTCAAGTTGATGTCCTTCCTGCTCAAGCATTTTTCCCTCCTCAGCTGTCCCTCTCTGCCCACATTACCAGTACTATGTACTCTCTGGAAAAACCTGCCTAATAGATCTGCCTTCTCCCTTTGCTTACACCTTCTTTATTTCCTTCTACCATAACAGGAATAGGCAGACCCCTGTGAAGCCCAGCCATTCGATGAATCATACCCCAAACTTGCTTAACAGTGGTTTCTGTACCTATAGTGCCACAAAACCTGTGCCAGCTCTCTTTCTTAGCCCCTTTTATAACCCTCCTAGCCTCTGCTCACAGCCTCTTATATCCAATAGCATGGCTCTCAACTGGACTCTTTCTAAGCTGCCTATACGCTCTGTTACGAGCCTGCACCACCACGGCGCTATTTTCCTCTCTTTCCTGTTCCCCTTGACGTGAATTGATTTTTCAGCCGCTCTTTTCACTACAGAACAGAAGGACTTACTCCGTTCTTCTACACTACCCTCACTCATACCATCTCCCAAATCTGCCGATAGTTGTTCTCTAAATTTACCCCCGTTCGCTTTTTGAAAGTTAAATCCTCTCACAGTGCTTTCCTTCTCCACCTGCAAAACTCTACCAAACCGACTTAAAATGAGAAAATGATCACTCCCCATGGTGTAACGCTCCAAAAGATCCCAATCCCTACACCTAACTAACTCAGCCGATGCAAAAGTTAAATCTATACATGACAGACTCCCATTACCAACCTGAAATCTTGTCGGCCTTCCGTCATTCAACATCACAAGCGAGTATTTATCCAAAAGATCTTCTGTTAACACAACATTCCTATCTTTATTTTTGCTGCCCCATGAAGGACTGTGTGCATTAAAATCTCCTGCCCACACCACTGGGGGCTGCACTTGACCCATTATTCCATCTAACTTCTCCATACTTAACTGGAGACAAGGGTTATACGGATTTATCACTGAGAATCTTCCTGATTAGCTCCATACTTCTACCACCACACACTCACGCCCTTCAACAATAAAAGCCAGGAAGTTAAACCTACTTACCACCACTGACTCCTCTGTTACACAGGTTACCTGAGAGGGGCCCTCCCTCTCCTTCTCACCTCATCTGCCTCACCCCATTTTGCAGCCTTTTTAACAGCCTCAGCATAAGACACCCCTTTATTTATCTCCCTATACTGCTGCACCCTCATTTCCTGCTTGTGTTGCTCACACTCACGACTTCCAGCAATATGCCCTCCACCACAACTACCACACTTAATCTCCTTTTCCTTACAATGAAAAATCTCATGCTCACCCCCACATTTACCGCTCCTTCTAGTTCCACGGCAAGCAGCTGCAATATGGCCATACTTCTGGCACTTAAAACACCTCAAGGGTGGCCTCCTATGTGGATGAACTTTAAAGGACAAACATCCTAGGAACACTCGCTCTGGAAGAGCCTCTTCCTGAAAAGTTAACACTGCAACAGTTGACTCACATTTAGTTCCATCCCGGAAAACTCCTATTCAAAATGCCTCAGCAACCTTCGCACCATCAATGCCCCTGACCAGTTCCTCCATAGATGGTAAATGGTAAATGGTAAATGGACTGCATTTATATAGCGCTTTTATCCAAAGCGCTTTTATCCAAAGCGCTTTACAATTGATGCCTGTCATTCGCCAGAGCAGTTAGGGGTTAGGTGTCTTGCTCAAGGACACTTCGACACGCCCAGGGCGGGGTTTGAACCGGCAACCCTCCGACTGCCAAACAATCGGTCTTACCTCCTGAGCTATGTCGCCCCCATAGTATATGATAGATATTTCAAGCAAGACCCCATAGATCACTCCTTTCATACCAGCCCTACTCCCTGGGACAAATCCTTCCACTCGCCTCTTCCCTTTCGCATCCAGAGAAACAGCTTTGGTCAACTGAGCAGCAGAATTACAGTAAACAAGCATCTTTCCATCTGCCAGAATCCTTGCATTTACAATTTCAGCCAGCTCTTCCTTCAATGCACTAGCGAGCAGACTGCCCTACCTTCAGTTTAAAGATCACTTTAAACTCTTCTGACTGGCTGCTGTCCATTCTCATTATCTTTACCTGCTCTCCCCCTCCGTCTGACTCCTGAGATGAATTACGAGTAGTTTTAGTTTTCCTTTTCCTGTTTTTCCCCTTACTACTTTCCCAACTCCCCCCACCTTCATCATCAGATTGCATAGTACCAGAAACAGCAGCTCGTCACGGAATCAGTCTGTTACAGTGATTTATGGTAACAGGTTGCTAAAGATGTTTTAGGGAGACAGGTTAATAAAGGTGTTTTAGGGAGACAGGTTAATAAAGGTGTTTTAGGGAGACAGGATAATAAAGGTGTTTTAGGGAGACAGGATAATAAAGGTGTTTTAGGGAGACAGGATAATAAAGGTGTTTTAGGGAGACAGGATAATAAAGGTGTTTTAGGGAGACAGGTTAATAAAGGTGTTTTAGGGAGACAGGATAATAAAGGTGTTTTAGGGAGACAGGATAATAAAGGTGTTTTAGGGAGACAGGATAATAAAGGTGTTTTAGGGGGTTTATTAGTCTTTTAGCTTCACTAATTTCTGTCTTTTTGATTATAGGGGGGTTTATTATAGGGTTTTTTTTCATTTTATCTTTGTTGAAAGTGTTTAATGTGTATCTCCATCTTTTTTGGTTCAAGCTAATTTCCCATGCTTTGTTGATTGCCTTTTCTGCCTGTTAAAGAAAAAAGTACATTAGTTGTGATTTCTTTCTTTTCCTTTCAAGGTTTCGAAAGAAGACGCCGAGGTAAGTGTTCTTTTAGTTTGTACATTTGTACAAAAATGAATCCTGCTTGAACAGGACAAAAGAAAAATGTACACTGCAAAAATGCATTTTCATGTTTCTCGAATGATAAAGAGATCATGCACTTTCTGTACTGTCAGTATGCAACCTGAACATTGGACCTAGGGGAGGACTTTTTAAAATATTTGAATAGCTTGACATGGAATGTGTGAAACACGCCCAACACAAAGAACAAACAATCAACGGCGGTAGCTGATCACACTAAATGTGCAATTTACCAATATGTAACTGCCTGCAGAACACCAGGCCCAGATGCTCCTGGTCTGGAGAGACAAACTCCAAATATATGATTATGTTGGGATGGCAGTTACAGCTTGGTGGGGCTGCATGCCCCATACCTGAACAGCGCTGTGAGTTTGGCACTTTTCAGGGTTCCCTACCACAGTACCACATAAAATAACCAAAAAGCCCCAATAATCATGATAATCAAATAATCATAAAAATAAATAACCACAACAACCACCACAGACTCTGTCATTTCTGTAGATTCTGACACCATTTCAACAGACAGAATTCACAAACAACTTCACATGTCTGCACAATAAAGCCCCAAACTTTAGATTTTGCATTTTTTTCCTTCTTTTTTTTCCTGCCTGATTACATCATCTCAAATTCTCCAAGCCCAGAAAGAATGTTTCCCCGTTGGACATTTAGGTACATCAGCTAATAAAAACATTTGATACACACACACAAAATGGACATACATACAAGTGCGCACATTTAACAGTGAAATCTTGCAGCCCTGATGTCTACTTCCCTCATAGCTCACTGGGTAGTGCATTTGCCTTTGTGTCTTTTTGGACGAGTGATAGATCGAGTTCATATCCTCCCTTGGACTGAAGCAAACCTCTAACTCATTACACTAGCTTGATGGATAACTAAAAATAAAACATTTTAACTATTGCGTTTACATCTGTAAAATTTTTGTGGGAAAGTCATTTAAATTTCTGAAATCCAATTAAAATATACCCACAATTCAGGCAGTTCTGCTTTCTGCATTGTCACCGAGTTTAACGTTAGCTACCTGGCAGACAAGACGACAGACCGAGTGTATAACACTAGTACAGATACAGGTGCCTCCGAACTTAAGCTCCAACCAATGGGTTGCCAAAGATGTTTTAGGGAGACAGGTTAATAAAGGTGTTTTAGGGAGACAGGATAATGAAGGTGTTTTAGGGAGACAGGTTAATAAAGGTGTTTTAGGGAGACATGATAATAAAGGTGTTTTAGGGAGACAGGTTAATAAAGGTGTTTTAGGGAGACAGGTTAATAAAGGTGTTTTAGGGAGACAGGTTAATAAAGGTGTTTTAAGGAGACAGGTTAATAAAGGTGTTTTAGGGAGACAGGTTAATAAAGGTGTTTTAGGGAGACAGGATAATAAAGGTGTTTTAGGGAGACAGGTTAATAAAGGTGTTTTAGGGAGACAGGATAATGAAGGTGTTTTAGGGAGACAGGATAATGAAGGTGTTTTAAGGGGTTTATTAGTCTTTTAGCTTCACTAATTTCTGTCTTTTTGATGGTAGGTTGAGTTTTTTTCATTTTATCTTTGTTGAAAGGAAACCACTTCAGACTTTCATTCAGTTTGATCTCAAAATAAATGGATCAATAGCAGAAGGAATCTTATGATTCAAGGCACAATTGTTATATTTGAAATCCAGTATTGAGATTGAAACCATTTACCTGTAGGGAAGTGTTAAATTGATGTATCAAATTTCAACAAACCCAACTGATCATTGATCAGTTTGTTTCCATTGTAGTCATTTGTGATCCTCACTTTAGCCTGTGTTTAATGTGTATCTCCATCTTTTTGGTTCAAGCTAATTTCCTATGTTTTGTTCATTGCCTTTTTTTCCTGTTCAAGACAAAAGTAAATTAGTTGTGATTTCTTTTTTTTTCAAGCTGTCAGAACATTAATCCAAGGTAAGTGTTCTTTTAGTTTGTACATTTGTACAATAACTAATCCTGCTTGAACAGAACAAAAGAAACACATACACTGCAAAAATACATTTTCATGTTTCTTGAATGATAAAAAGATCATGCACTTTCTGTACTGTCAGTATGCAACCTGAACATTGTACCAAAGGGACGACCTTTTAAGATATTTGAATAGCTTGGCATGGAATGTGTGAAACACGCACCACACAAAGAACAAACAATCAACGGCGGCAGCTGATCGCACTAAATGTGCAATTTACCAACATGTTACTGCCTGCAGAACAGCAGGCCCAGATGCTCCTGGTCTGTAGAGACAAACTCCAAAGATATGATTATGTTGGGATGACAATTACAGCTTGGTGGGGCTGCATGCCCCATACCTGAACAGCGCTGAGAGTTTGGCACTTTTCAGGGTTCCCTACCACAGTACCACATAAAATAACCAAAAAGCCCCAGTAATCATCATAATCAAATAATCATAAAAATAAATAACCACAACAACCACCACAAACTGTCATTTCTGTAGATTCTGACACCATTTCAACAGACAGAATTCACAAACAGCTTCACATGTCTGCACAATAAAGCCCCAAACCTTAGATTCAGCATTTTTTTCCATCTTCTTTTTTTTCCTGCCTGATTACATCATCTCAAATTCTCCAAGCCCAGATAGAATGTGTTTCCCCATTGGACATTTAGGTACATCAGCTAATAAAAACATTTGATACACGCACACAAAATGGACAGACATGCTAGTGCACACATTTAAAACAGTAAAATCTTGCAGCCCTGATGTGTACTTCCCTTGCAGCTCACTGGGTAGTGCATTTGCCTTTGTGTCTTTTTGGACGAGTGATAGACCCGGGTTCAAATCCTCCCTTGGACTGAAGCAAACCTCTAACTCATTAGACTAGCTTGCTGGCTAACTAAAAATAAAACATTTTAACTATTAATTTTGCATCTGTAAAATCTTTGTCGGAAAGTCATTTAAATTTCTTAAATCTAATGAAAATATAGCCACACTTCAGGCAGTTCTGCATTTTGCATTTTTTTTTTTTTTAATACTTATCTTTATTGAATTTTAACTTTTACATATTAAACATCTTTTCTAACATGAATTCCCTTGAACATGACCCCCGCCCACCTCCCTCCCTCAGCCACCTATGAATTCTGACATCGTTTTGAAAATAAAAACAAAATACTAATTGACAGACAAAATAGCTAATTGTAACTTGGTTACAAGTCTACATCTATTTTCATATGCCTCATACATAATCAACCCTCATTTAATAGAAAATAAACATAAATAAATTAAAAAAACAAAAATTATATGTATATAAATGAATAAAGTGGGATAAAAAATAAAAAGTATAATAAAAATAATAATGATAATTATAATACAAATAAAAAAGGGGTGGTTGGTCTTACTTCGTAGGTTGCATCCTAGGTGTTGGTTTCAGGTCTTGATTCTAAAAAGTTGAGAAATGAGTCCCATATCTTGTGAAAGGTGTCAGTTTTCCGTTTAATTGCATATGTGAGCCTTTCAATAGCTATGCAGGCTGAAAGTTCGGCAATCCATGAATTCACCGATGGACAATGAACACTTTTCCATTGTCTAGCAATAAGACGCTTCGTATGTATTAGACAGAGGTTCACCAGCTTACTTTCATGAGTTCTAAGTGATAAAGTTTCTGGAATAAGGCCCAGGATACAGATCTCTGGGCATATTGGGATTTTTTTGTCTATAATATTGGAGATTATGTTAATTATCCTTCTCCAAAATTCTTGTATATGTTCACATTTCCAAATACAGTGGTACAAGGTACCTCTTTCGGTTCCACATTTTATACAGGTGTCTGGGATATTGGGGTTGAATTTGTTAAGTTTTTCAGGAGTTATATAGGTTCTCATAAGCCAATTATATTGAATCAATTTAAATCTGCTATTAATGGATATTGTTTGTGCCAGGGAGCATGTTTTTTCCCATTCCAGTTCTGTAATATCTGATTTAAGGTCATCTATCCATGCTAATCTTTTATAATTTGAGGACTCTTTAGATGCGTTTACCATTTTTTTATATATCATAGAGATCTTTCCCTTACTATAAGGGTCTGATGTTGCCATTTCTTCTAAAATATTTAAAGGAGGACATTGATAGGATTGCATTCTGGAATGAATAAAACTACGAATCTGAAAATATTTAAACAAATGGGTTTGAGGGATCCCAAATTCTCTTTTAAGAGTTTCAAAAGACATAAGAACATTATCTTCATAAAGGTCTGAGATCTTTTGCAATCCCAGCTGCGCCCATTGCTTGAATCCAGGATCAGATTTACCCGGTTTAAATAATGAATTGCCCCAAATAGGAGTAAATTGTGATATTCCCAGTTGTTCTCCAAACATCTCCTGTGATTCATACCAAACTCTAATTGTGGTTTTTAGAAATGGATTAATTGTTTGCTGCTTAAGCCTTTTCAAAGAATCTGAATAGAGATACCTGTCCAAAGTAAGTCCCCTGGCATTTTCCCTCTCTATCTGAACCCAAGGTAAGTTGGAGGGTTCAGAGAACCAGAAGAAGGCCGATCTAAGCTGGGCTGCCCTAAAGTACCATAAGAGATTAGGTAGCTGGAGACCCCCTGTCATATGGTAGATATAGTAGTGTTAAGCGTAATCTTGATCGCCTTTTGTTCCATATGAAATTGGTGAATGTTTTCCTTAAGCCGCAGAAAAGCCTGGCGGGGTGTAAGAGGGATTGATTGGAATAAATATAAAAATTTTGGGAGAATATTCATTTTGATAATGTTAATTCTACCAATTATTGTCAAGGGGAAGGGACATCCACCTATCCAAATTATCATTCACTTCAGCAATAATGGGATCATAGTTGCATGGGATTATATTTTTAATCAGAGGTGTAATAGTAATCCCTAAGTATTGAAACCCGTCCTTAGCTACTGAAAAAGGATGTTGGATTATTGGGTTATTTCTTTCTTGTTTATTAAGGAAAAGTATTGATGATTTAGACTGATTGACCTTGTAACCTGAAAATTTTCCAAATTGTTGGATGAAATCAACTAGGGCTGGTATTGAATTCTTCAGGTCTGAAAGATATAATAATATATCATCAGCAAATAACGAAATCTTATGTTCTTGGTTTAAGCTATGAATGCCCTTTATCTCTTTATTGTTTCTAATTGAAATTGCCAGGGGTTCAAGAGTCATCACAAATAACAAAGGGGATAGTGGACAACCCTGGCGCGTGCCCCTTGACAAACCAAAGGGTTCTGAGGTCATATTATTTGTAATAACTTCAGCTAATGGTTCACAGTACAGTAGTTTAATCCACCGACAAAATTTAGGGCCACATCTGTAACGACACAGTACATCAAATAAATAAGGCCATTCGACTCTGTCGAATGCCTTTTCTGCATCCAAAGACAGAATGCAAGTATCCTTTTCATCCCGCTTTTCATGTATAATATTTAGTACTCGCCGTATATTATGAAAGGCTTGTCTATTTTTCACAAATCCATTCTGATCATTGTTAATGAGTATTGGCAGGTGTTCCTCTAATCTTAATGCCAAAACCTTTGCCAGAATTTTCGCATCAGTGTTAATTAATGAAATTGGCCTGTAGGATTCACATTTGATTGGCGGTTTATCTGGTTTGGGTATAAGTGTAATCAATGCTTTTCTTAGTGACGGAGGAAGTAAGTCATTTTCCAATGATTCTTCAAACATGTTCAAAAGGGGTTGTATCAATTTTTCTTTGAAGGCTTTAAATATATCTATTGGTAGACCATCTGGTCCAGCGGTTTTCCCATTTTTCATAGTCACTATGGCCTTCAGCACTTCTTCTGCCGACATTGACGAATCTAATTGCTCTCTGGCTTCATCGGAGAGAGTAGGGATTTGAATATTATCTAAAAAAACAGTTTGATGACTGGTATCCCCATTGGCTTCTGAACTGTATAGAGATTGAAAGAAATTAGCAAAGGTTCTATTAATTTCCATTGGATCTGCAGATATAGTCCCTGAGACTGTTAGGATGTTATTAATGGCCCTGCTCGACTGTAATTTCTTAATTTGCCAAGCCAATAGTTTGCCAGATTTTTCCCCCTGTTCATAAAATGTTTGTTTTAGGAGGATCAAGTTATTTTCAGCTTTTGAAAGCGATAGTTCATTGTACTGCGCTCGTAGGAGAAGTAGTTCCTGCTGGTGTAGTTCTGTATTTACATTATCTTCATATGTTTCTTTCTCAAGATTCTTAATCTCATCCTCAAGTAATTTTAATTTTAAGTTGGCTTTGTTAGTAATAGAGCTTGTGTAACTAATCATTTGTCCTCTTAGGTAGGCTTTAAAGGCTTCCCATCTAGCTAATAGAGGCAGTTGTTTCATTTGTATTTGTATTAAAAAATTCATCAATGCTGGCACCAACAAATTTAATGAATTTTGTATCATGTAACCATTTTGGATGCAGTCTCCATCTATAAGGACCTTTAATGATTTCGGGCATAGCATATGTCAACTTAACTGGACCATGATCTGAGATCACAATAGATTCATAAGTAACATCATGTATTTGCGAAAATAAACTGTTTGAGACCAAGAAATAGTCTATACGTGAATATGACTTGGTTGATGGTGAGAAACAGGAATATTCTAATTTTTTGGGGTATTTCCTCCTCCATGGGTCACATAAGTCTAAATCTTGCATAAAATTAAGCAAAGTCTTCCTACATTGAGTATGAGTGTTATCCGTACCCTTAAGTCTGTCAAGTTCTGTTGAAAGGGTTGTATTAAAGTCTCCTCCGATAAGAAAATAACCTGGCATCTGAGACAAAAGTAAAAATAACTCTTCAAAAAATGTAGGGTTATCAGTATTTGGTCCATACAGATTTACAAGATTTATGGTCACATCAGTCATCGAACCTTGCAGAATTAAGTATCTGCCTGCCCCATCCTGTGTAACCTTTGACACTTTAAATGGGATTGACTTGTGTATTAAAGTTATAACCCCCTTGAATTAGATGCATATGATGCTGAATAGACCTGACCGGGCCACCTTTTTCGTATTTTCAGTATGTCATTAGATAGTAGGTGGGTTTCTTGTAAGAATACAATAGAAGCTTTAAGTTGTTTAAGTCTATGCATAACCTGTTTCAATTTAGTTATTTTGCCTAACCCTCGTACATTCCATGATATGTATGTTATCTGGGTTTCACTCGTCATTTACAATCATTGAATGTTCACTAAAGCGTAAGACCATACCCAAAGCTAACGTAAACAGAAGAAAATAAACATCCATAAATGATAAAATTAACATTTTCTCATAGCGTGGCCCCCAAATGCCGTTAACCCGAACATTACGGCGCTTCCCCCTTAACGTAGAAGATACATCCATGGCATTGACTGATCCTACCAAGAGGAGCAATCCCAATGCAAACATACAAACTTGTTGATTCATTATCACAGCTGCTTCCTTCCTACAAACAGCTCTATTAATTAAATGTTGATAACCAACTCACCCGCATCGTATCTTAACCAACATTACCGTCGTTAACTAAAATAAAACATCGCTGCACCGTATTGGTAGATTAGGATTAAAATGAAAATAACTATCAAGCGTTTTTATAACACAGTGTTATTACATAAAATTAGAGCTTCCTTAAATGTTATCTAACAGAGATTCTTTCCAGTCTTTCAACTTATCTTTGTTAAATGGCTTCCTCTCGTCCACCGGTTTCGTTACGTTTACCAATGAGTCTCTCCACTTCTTCTGAAGTGTTGCATATCGTCATCCGCCCCTCGCATCTGATGGACAGTTTTCCTGGGTAAATGAACCTGTATTCCATGTTCAGTGCCTGTAGACGTTTTTTCACACCGTCAAACTGCCTCCGTTGTTTGCGCACCTCCATAGAAAAGTCCGGAAAAACATCACTTTGTGTTGTTGGTACATCACCGTTTTCTTCTCTCTGGCGGCATCCATCACTCTTTGCCGGTCCCGAAAGTTCAAAACTTCATAATCAAGACCCGGGAAATCGCTGTTCAGTGGTCGGCAGCCTGCCAATTCGGTGTGCTCGTTCAATAACCACTGGGCCCGGTAGTGAATCTCCAAACACCTCGTGTAGCCAACCTTCCAAAAATTTGACAGTGTCTGCCCCTTCTGCCTTCTCGGGAAGGTTTACTAGACGTATGTTATTCCTCCTGTGTCGATTTTCCAAGTCGTCCAGCCTGGCAGTGAGCGTTTTCACCTGCGTTTCCAGAGTCTGCACCGAGTTCTGCATACCCTCGACACTGTCCTCCGTGTTGCTAATTCGGTGCTCGGCTTCAGATAGCCTGCCCGCAAAATCCCTAATTTCAGTCTTCATGTCTCGGATGGCGGTCAGAACTCCGTCAATTTTCGACGAGAATTCGCGTTTCATTTCCGAAATCGCCTTCAGCAGTTCGTTTTCTTCGTTAGTTTTAGCCTCTGCTTCTGCCCGTGTAAATGGCGGCGACACGCTAGCTTCTTCAGGCTTTTCGCCTTGTCTGTCTGGAAGTTTTTTCATTGCTGTTTTCCGGTTAGCCATTTAAGAGGATTTTTAATGTCTCGATCTCTGTATATCTGGTTAACGGTATTTATGATTAAGTTGGTGAGTAATAGTTATAGTTTCAACAGGATTTGAGCTGTTTGTCAAGAGAGGCCCTACACGCACGTCCTATCTGCTTGCCGCCATGTTGGATCCCCTTGCATTTTGCATTTTCACCGAGTTTAACGTTAGCTACCTGGCTAAGAAGACGACAGACCGAGTGTATAACGCTAGTACAGATATGGGTGCCTCCGAACTTAAGCTCCAACCAATGGGTTGCTAAAGATGTTTTAGGGAGACAGGTTAATAAAGGTGTTTTAGGGAGACAGGTTAATAAAGGTGTTTTAGGGAGACAGGTTAATAAAGGTGTTTTAGGGAGACAGGTTAATAAAGGTGTCATAAGGGGTTATTAGTCTTTTAGCTTCAGAATTTCTGTCTTTTTGATTGTAGGATGAGTTTTTTTTATTTTATCTTTGTTGAAAGGAAACTGCTTCAGACTTTCATTCAGTTTGATCTCAAAATAAATGGATCCATAGCAGAGGGAATCTTGTGATTCAAAGCACAGTTGTTATATTTGAAATCCAGTATCGAGATTTAAACAGTTTACCTGTAGGGAAGTGTTAAATTGATGCATCAAATTTCAACATACCTAACTGATCATTGATCAGTTTGTTTCCATTATAGTCCTTTGTGATCCTCACTTTAGTCTGTATTTAATGTGCATCTGCATCTTTTTAGTTAAAAAGCTTCTCGACAATGTGGATCTACATGCTTATGGTAAGTGTTCTTTCAGTTTATACATTTGTAGAAAAACTAATCCTGCTTGATCAGAACAAAATAAAAACGTACACTGTAAAAATACATTTTCATGTTTCTCGATTGATAAAAAAAATCATTCACTTTCTGTACTGTCAGTCTGCTTTTGCATCTGTAAAATTTTTGTGGGATTGTCATTTAAATTTCTGAAATCCAATGAAAATATACCCACACTTCGGGCAGTTCTGCATTTTGCATTTTCACCGAGTTTAACGTTAGCTACCTGGCTAAGAAGACGACAGACCGAGTGTATAACGCTAGTACAGATACGGGTGCCTCCGAAATTAAGCTCCAACCAATGGGTTGCTAAAGATGTTTTAGGGAGACAGGTTAATAAAGGTGTTTTAGGGAGACAGGTTAATAAAGGTGTTTTAGGGAGACAGGATAATGAAGGTGTTTTAGGGAGACAGGTTAATAAAGGTGTTTTAGGGAGACAGGTTAATAAAGGTGTTTTAGGGAGACAGGTTAATAAAGGTGTTTTAGGGAGACAGGATAATGAAGGTGTTTTAGGGAGACATCTTTAAGCTAATTTCCTATGTTTTGTTCATTGCCTTTTCTGCCTGTTCAAGAAAATAGTACATTAGTTGTGATTTCTTTTTTTTTTCTCAAGATGAAACAGATCCCCCAGATGGTAAGTGTTCTTTCTGTTTGTACATTTGTACAAAATCTAATACTGCTTGAACAGCACTACAGAATAACATACACTGTAAAAATACATTTTCATGTTTCTCGAATGATACAAAGATCATGCACTTTCTGCACTGTCAGTCTGCTTTTGCATCTGTAAAATTTTTGTTGGAATGTTATTTAAATTTCTGAAATCCAATGGAAAATATACCCACACTTCGGGCAGTTCTGCATTTTGCATTTTCACCGAGTTTAACGTTAGCCACCTGGCTAAGAAGACGACAGACCGAGTGTATAACGCTAGTACAGTTACGGGTGCCTCCGAAATTAAGCTCCAACCAATGGGTTGCTAAAGATGTTTTAGGGAGACAGGTTAATAAAGGTGTTTTAGGGAGACAGGTTAATAAAGGTGTTTTAGGGAGACAGGTTAATAAAGGTGTCATAAGGGGGTTATTCGTCTTTTAGCTTCACTAATTTCTGTCTTTATGATTGTAGGATGAGTTTTTTTCATTTTATCTTTGTTGAAAGGAAACCACTTCAGACTTTTATTCAGTTTGATCTCAAAATAAATGGATCCACAGCAGAAAGAATCTTGTGATTCAAGGCACAGTTATATTTGAAATCCAGTATTGAGATTGAAACCATTTACCTGTAGGGAAGTGTTAAATTGATGCATCAAATTTCAACAAACCCAACTGATCATTGATCAGTTTGTTTCCATTGTAGTCCTTTGTGATCCTCACTTTAGCCTGTGTTTAATGTGTATTTCCATCTTTTTGGTTAAAGCTAATTTCCTATGTTTTGTTCATTGCCTTTTTTTCCTGTTCAAGACAAAAGTAAATTAGTTGTGATTTCTTTTTTTTTTCAAGCTGTCAGACATTTCAGCCCAGGTAAGTGTTCTTTTAGTTTGTACATTTGTACAATAACTAATCCTGCTTGAACAGAACAAAAGAAAAATGTACACTGCAAAAATACATTTTCATGTTTCTCGAATTATAAAGAGATCATGCACTTTCTGTACTGTCAGTCTGCAACCTGAACATTGTACCTAGGGGAGGACTTTTTAAATTATTTGAGTAGCTTGACATGGAATGTGTGAAACACGCACCACGCAAAGAACAAACTATCAACGGCGGCATATGATTGCACTAAATGTGCAATTTACCGACATGTAACTGCCTGCAGGACAGCAGACCGAGATACTCCTGGTCTGCAGAGACAAACTCCAAAGATATGATTATGTTGGGATGGCAGTTACAACTTGGTGGGGCTGCATGCCCCATACCTGAACAGCGCTGAGAGTTTGGTACTTTTCAGGGTTCCCTACCACAGTAGCACATAAAATAACCAAAAAGCCCCAATAATCATCATAATCAAATAATCATGAAAATATATAACCACAACAACCACCACAGGCTCTGTCATTTCTGTAGATCCTGAAAACCATTTCAACAGACAGAATTCACAAACAACTTCACATCTGCACAATAAAGCCCCAAACTTTATATTCAGCATTTTTTTCCATCTTCTTTTTTTTCCTGCCTGATTACATCATCTCCAATTCTCCAAGCCCAGATAGAATGTGTTTCCCCATTGGACATTTAGGTACATCAGCTAATAAAAACATTTGATACACGCACACAAAATGGACAGACATGCTAGTGCACACATTTAAAACAGTAAAACCTTGCAGCCCTGATGTGTACTTCCCTTGTAGCTCACTGGGTAGCGCATTTGGATGAGTGATAGACCCGGGTTCAAATCCTCCCTTGGACTGAAGCAAACCTCTAACTCATTACACTAGCTTGCTGGCTAACTAAAAATAAAACATTTTAACTATTGCTTTTGCATCTGTAAAATCTTTGTCGGAAAGTTATTTAAATTTCTTAAATCCAATGAAAACATACCCACACTTCAGGCAGTTCTGCATTTTGCATTTTCACAGAGTTTAACGTTAGCTACCTGGCTAAGAAGACGACAGACCGAGTGTATAACGCTAGTACAGATACGGGTGCCTCCGAAATTAAGCTCCAACCAATGGGTTGCTAAAGGTGTTTTAGGGAGACAGGTTAATAAAGGTGTTTTAGGGAGACAGGTTAATAAAGGTGTTTTAGGGAGACAGGTTAATAAAGGTGTTTTAGGGAGACAGGATAATGAAGGTGTTTTAGGGAGACAGGTTAATAAAGATGTCATAAGGGGTTATTAGTCTTTTAGCTTCAGAATTTCTGTCTTTTTGATTGTAGGATGAGTTTTTATAATTTTATCTTTGTTGAAAGGAAACTGCTTCAGACTTTCATTCAGTTTGATCTCAAAATAAATGGATCCATAGCAGAGGGAATCTTGTGATTCAAAGCACAGTTGTTATATTTGAAATCCAGTATCGAGATTGAAACAGTTTACCTGTAGGGAAGTGTTAAATTGATGCATCAAATTTCAACATACCTAACTGATCATTGATCAGTTTGTTTCCATTATAGTCCTTTGTGATCCTCACTTTAGTCTGTATTTAATGTGTATCTGCATCTTTTTAGTTAAAATGATTCTCCGCAATGTGGATCCACACGAATGTGGTAAGTGTTCTTTTAGTTTATACATTTGTAGAAAAACTAATCCTTCTTGAACAGAACAAAAGAAAAACATACACTGTAAAAATACATTTTCATGTTTCTCGATTGATAAAAAAAATCATTCACTTTCTGTACTGTCAGTCTGCTTTTGCATCTGTAAAATTTTTGTGGGATTGTCATTTAAATTTCTGAAATCCAATGAAAATATAGCCACACTTCAGGCAGTTCTGCATTTTGCATTTTCACCGAGTTTAACGTTAGCTACCTGGCTAAGAAGACGACAGACCGAGTGTATAACGCTAGTACAGATACGGGTGCCTCCGAAATTAAGCTCCAACCAATGGGTTGCTAAAGATGTTTTAGAGAGACAGGTTAATAAAGGTGTTTTAGGGAGACAGGTTAATAAAGGTGTTTTAGGGAGACAGGATAATGAAGGTGTTTTAGGGAGACAGGTTAATAAAGGTGTTTTAGGGAGACAGGTTAATAAAGGTGTTTTAGGGAAACAGGTTAATAAAGATGTTTTAGGGAGACAGGTTAATAAGGTTTTTTAGGGAGACGTTAATAAGGTGTTTTAGGAGCAGGATAATGAGGTGTTTTAGGGAGACAGGTTAATAAAGGTGTTTAGGGAGACAGGTTAATAAGGTGTTTTGGGAGACTGGTTAATAAAGGGTTTTAGGGAGACTGGTTAATAAAGTGTTTTAGGGAGACAGGTTAATAAAGGTGTTTTAGGGAGACAGGATAATGAGGTGTTTTAGGAGACATCTTTAAGCTAATTTCCTATGTTTTGTTCATTGCCTTTTCTGCCTGTTCAAGAAAATAGTACATTAGTTGTGATTTCTTTTTTTTTTCTCAAGATGAAACAGTTCACCCAAATGGTAAGTGTACTTTCAGTTTGTACATTTGTACAAAATCTAATCCTGCTTGAACAGCACAACAGAATAACATACACTGTAAAAATACATTTTCATGTTTCTCGAATGATACAAAGATCATGCACTTTCTGCACTGTCAGTCTGCTTTTGCATCTGTAAAATTTTTGTTGGAATGTTATTTAAATTTCTGAAATCCAATGGAAAATATACCCACACTTCGGGCAGTTCTGCATTTTGCATTTTCACCGATTTTAACGTTAGCCACCTGGCTAAGAAGACGACAGACCGAGTGTATAACGCTAGTACAGATACGGGTGCCTCCGAAATTAAGCTCCAACCAATGGGTTGCTAAAGATGTTTTAGGGAGACAGGTTAATAAAGGTGTTTTAGGGAGACAGGTTAATAAAGGTGTCATAAGGGGGTTATTCGTCTTTTAGCTTCACTAATTTCTGTCTTTTTGATTGTAGGATGAGTTTTTTTCATTTTATCTTTGTTGAAAGGAAACCACTTCAGACTTTCATTCAGTTTGATCTCAAAATAAATGGATCCATAGCAGAAAGAATCTTGTGATTCAAGGCACAGTTATATTTGAAATCCAGTATTGAGATTGAAACCATTTTTCTGTAGGGAAGTGTTAAATTGATGCATCAAATTTCAACAAACCCAACTGATCATTGATCAGTTTGTTTCCAGTGCAGTCCTTTGTGATCCTCACTTTAGCCTGTGTTTAATGTGTATCTCCATCTTTTGGTTAAGCTAATTTCCTATGTTTTGTTCATTGCCTTTTTTTCCTGTTCAAGACAAAAGTAAATTAGTTGTGATTTCTTTTTTTTTTCAAGCTGTCAGACATTTCAGCCCAGGTAAGTGTTCTTTTAGTTTGTACATTTGTACAATAACTAATCCTGCTTGAACAGAACAAAAGAAAAATGTACACTGCAAAAATACATTTTCATGTTTCTCGAATTATAAAGAGATCATGCACTTTCTGTACTGTCAGTCTGCAACCTGAACATTGTACCTAGGGGAGGACTTTTTAAATTATTTGAGTAGCTTGACATGGAATGTGTGAAACACGCACCACACAAAGAACAAACTATCAACGGCGGCAGCTGATTGCACTAAATGTGCAATTTACCGACATGTAACTGCCTTCAGGACAGTCGGCCCAGATACTCCTGGTCTGCAGAGACAAACTCCAAAGATATGATTATTTTGGGATGGCAGTTACAGCTTGGTGGGGCTGCATGCCCCATACCTGAACAGCGCTGAGAGTTTGGCACTTTTCAGGGTTCCCTACCACAGTACCACATAAAATAACCAAAAAGCCCCAATAATCATCATAATCAAATAATCATGAAAATATATAACCACAACAGCCACCACAGGCTCTGTCATTTCTGTAGATTCTGAAAACCATTTCAACAGACAGAATTCACGAACAACTTCACATCTGCACAATAAAGCCCCAGACTTTATATTCAGCATTTTTTTCCATCTTCTTTTTTTTCCCTGCCTGATTACATCATCTCCAATTCTCCAAGCCCAGATAGAATGTGTTTCCCCATTGGACATTTAGGTACATCAGCTAATAAAAACATTTGATACACGCACACAAAATGGACAGACATGATAGTGCACACATTTAAAACAGTAAAATCTTGCAGCCCTGATGTGTACTTCCCTTGTAGCTCACTGGGTAGCGCATTTGCCTTTGTGTCTTTTTGGACGAGTGATAGACCCGGGTTCAAATCCTCCCTTGGACTGAAGCAAACCTCTAACTCATTACACTAGCTTGCTGGCTAACTAAAAATAAAACATTTTAACTATTGCTTTTGCATCTGTGAAATATTTGTGGGAAAGTCATTTAAATTTCTTAAATCCAATGAAAATATAGCCACACTTCGGGCAGTTCTGCATTTTGCATTTTCACCGAGTTTAACGTTAGCTACCTGGCTAAGAAGACGACAGACCGAGTGTATAACGCTAGTACAGATACGGGTGCCTCCGAACTTAAGCTCCAACCAATGGGTTGCTAAAGATGTTTTAGGGAGACAGGTTAATAAAGGTGTTTTAGGGAGACAGGTTAATGAAGGTGTTTTAGGGAGACAGGTTAATAAAGGTGTTTTAGGGAGACAGGTTAATAAAGGTGTTTTAGGGAGACAGGTTAATGAAGGTGTTTTAGGGAGACAGGTTAATAAAGGTGTTTTAGGGAGACAGGTTAATAAAGGTGTTTTAGGGAGACAGGTTAATAAAGGTGTTTTAGGGAGACAGGTTAATAAAGGTGTTTTAGGGAGACAGGTTAATAAAGGTGTTTTAGGGAGACAGGTTAATAAAGATGTTTTTGGGAGACAGGTTAATAAAGGTGTTTTAGGGAGACAGGTTAATAAAGGTGTTTTAGGGCGACAGGTTAATAAACGTGTTTTAGGGAGACAGGTTAATAAAGGTGTTTTAGGGAGACAGGTTAATGAAGGTGTTTTAGGAGACAGGTTAATAAAGATGTTTTAGGGAGACAGGTTAATAAAGGTGTTTTAGGGAGACAGGTTAATAAAGGTGTTTTAGGGAGACAGGTTAATAAAGGTGTTTTAGGGAGACCGGTTAATAAAGGTGTTTTAGGGAGACAGGTTAATAAAGGTGTCATAAGGGGGTTTTTAGTCTTTTAGCTTCACTAATTTCTGTCTTTTTGATTGTAGGTTGAATTTTTTTCATTTTATCTTTGTTGAAAGGAAACCACTTCAGACTTTCATTCAGTTTGATCTCAAAATAAATGGATCCATAGCAGAAGGAATCTTGTGATTCAAGGCACAGTTGTTATATTTGAAATCCAGTATTGAGATTGAAACCATTTACCTGTAGGGAAGTGTTAAATTGATTCATCAAATTTCAAAAAACCCAACTGATCATTGATCAGTTTGTTTCCATTGTAATCCTTTGTGATCCCTACTTTAGCCTGTGTTTAATGTGTATCTCCATCTTTTTAGTTAAAATGATTCTCCGCAATGTGGATCCACACGAATGTGGTAAGTGTTCTTTTAGTTTATACATTTGTAGAAAAACTAATCCTTCTTGAACAGAACAAAAGAAAAACATACACTGTAAAAATACATTTTCATGTTTCTCGAATTATAAAGAGATCATGCACTTTCTGTACTGTCAGTCTGCAACCTGAACATTGTACCTAGGGGAGGACTTTTTAAATTATTTGAGTAGCGTGACATGGAATGTGTGAAACACGCACCACACAAAGAACAAACTATCAACGGCGGCATATGATTGCACTAAATGTGCAATTTACCAACATGTAACTGCCTGCAGGACAGCAGACCGAGATGCACCTGGTCTGCAGAGACCAACTCCAAAGATATGATTATGTTGGGATGGCAGTTACAGCTTGGTGGGGCTGCATGCCCCATACCTGAACAGCGCTGAGAGTTTGGTACTTTTCAGGGTTCCCTACCACAGTACCACATAAAATAACCAAAAAGCCCCAATCATCATAATCAAATAATCATAAAATTAATAACCACAACAGCCACCACAGGCTCTGTCATTTCTGTAGATTCTGACACCATTTCAACAAACAGAATTCACAAACAACTTCACATGTCTGCACAATAATGCCTCAGACTTTAGATTTAGCATTTTTTTCCATCTTCTTTTTTTTTTTCCTCCCTGATTACATCATCTCCAATTCTCCAAGCCCAGAAAGAATGTTTCCCCATTGGACATTTAGGTACATCAGCTAATAAAAACAGTTGATACACACACACAAAATGAACCTACATACATACACACATTTAAAACAGTAAAATCTTGCAGCCCTGATGTGTACTTCCCTCGTAGCTCACTGGGTAACGCATTTGCCTTTGTGTCTTTTTAGACGAGTGATAGACCCGGGTTCAAATCCTCCCTTGGACTGATGCAAACCTCTAACTCATTACACTAGCTTGCTGGCTAACTAAAAATAAAACATTTTAACTATTGCATCTGTGAAATATTTGTGGGAAAGTCATTTAAATTTCTGAAATCCAATGAAAATATAGCCACACTTCAGGCAGTTCTGCATTTTGCATTTTCACCGAGTTTAACGTTAGCTACCTGGCTAAGAAGACGACAGACCGAGTGTATAACACTAGTACAGATACAGGTGCCTCCGAACTTAAGCTCCAACCAATGGGTTGCTAAAGATGTTTTAGGGAGACAGGTTAATAAAGGTGTTTTAGGGAGACAGGTTAATAAAGGTGTTTTAGGGAGACAGGTTAATAAAGATGTTTTAGGGAGACAGGTTAATAAAGGTGTTTTAGGGAGACAGGTTAATAAAGGTGTTTTAGGGAGACAGGTTAATAAAGGTGTTTTAGGGAGGCAGGTTAATAAAGGTGTTTTAGGGAGACAGGTTAATAAAGGTGTTTTAGGGAGACAGGTTAATAAAGGTGTCATAAGGGGTTATTAGTCTTTTAGCTTCAGAATTTCTGTCTTTTTGATTGTAGGTTGAGTTTTTTTCATTTTATCTTTGTTGAAAGGAAACTACTTCAGACTTTCATTCAGTTTGATCTCAAAATAAATGGATCCATAGCAGAAAGAATCTTGTGATTCAAGGCACAGTTATATTTGAAATCCAGTATTGAGATTGAAACTATTTTCCTGTAGGGAAGTGTTAAATTGATTCATCAAATTTCAACAAACCCAACTGATCATTGATCACTTTGTTTCCATTGTAGTCCTTTGTGATCCTCACTTTAGCCTGTGTTTAATGTGTATCTCCATCTTTTTGGTTCAAGCTAATTTCCTATGTTTTGTTCATTGCCTTTTCTGCCTGTTCAAGAAAATAGTACATTAGTTGTGATTTCTTTTTTTTTTCTCAAGATGGAACAGTTCCCCCAGATGGTAAGTGTTCTTTCAGTTTGTACATTTGTACAAAATCTAATCCTGCTTGAACAGCACAACAGAATAACATTCACTGTAAAAATACATTTTCATGTTTCTCGAATGATACAAAGATCATGCACTTTCTGCACTGTCAGTCTGCTTTTGCATCTGTAAAATTTTTGTTGGAATGTTATTTAAATTTCTGAAATCCAATGGAAAATATACCCACACTTCGGGCAGTTCTTCATTTTGCATTTTCATCGAGTTTAACGTTAGCTACCTGGCTAAGAAGACGACAGACCGAGTGTATAACGCTAGTACAGATACGGGTGCCTCCGAAATTAAGCTCCAACTAATGGGTTGCTAAAGATGTTTTAGGGAGACAGGTTAATAAAGGTGTTTTAGGGAGACAGGTTAATAAAGGTGTTTTAGGGAGACAGGTTAATAAAGGTGTTTTAGGGAATCAGGTTAATAAAGGTGTTTTAGGGAGACAGGTTAATAAAGGTGTCATATGGGGTTATTAGTCTTTTAGCTTCACTAATTTCTGTCTTTTTGATGGTAGGATGAGTTTTTTTCATTTTATCTTTGTTGAAAGGAATCCACTTCGGACTTTCATTCAGTTCAGTTGGTTTTTGGTTCCACCTAATTTCCTATGTTTTGTTCATTGCCTTTTCTGCCTGTTCAAGAAAAAAGTAAATTAGTTGTGATTTCTTTTTTTTTTCAAGCTGTCAAAACATTCATCCTAGGTAAGTGTTCTTTTAGTTTGTACATTTGTACAATAACTAATCCTGCTTGAACAGAACACAACAAACACGTACGCAGCAAAAATACATTTTCATGTTTCTCGAATGATGAAAAGATCATGCACTTTCTGTAATGTCAGTATGCAACCTGAACATTGTACCTAAGGGAGGACCTTTTAAAATATTTGAATAGCTTGACATGGAATGTGTGAAACACGCACCACACAAAGAACAAACTATCAACGGCGGCATATGATTGCACTAAATGTGCAATTTACCAACATGTAACTGCCTGCAGGACAGCAGACCGAGATACTCCTGGTCTGCAGAGACCAACTCCAAAGATATGATTATGTTGGGATGGCAGTTACAACTTGGTGGGGCTGCATGCCCCATACCTGAACAGCGCTGAGAGTTTGGCACTTTTCAGGGTTCCCTACCACAGTAGCACATAAAATAACCAAAAAGCCCCAATAATCATCATAATCAAATAATCATGAAAATATATAACCACAACAACCACCACAGACTCTGTCATTTCTGTAGATTCTGAAAACCATTTCAACAGACAGAATTCACAAACAACTTCACATCTGCACAATAAAGCCCCAAACTTTATATTCAGCATTTTTTTCCATCTTCTTTTTTTTTCCTGCCTGATTACATCATCTCCAATTCTCCAAGCCCAGATAGAATGTGTTTCCCCATTGGACATTTAGGTACATCAGCTAATAAAAACATTTGATACACTCACACAAAATGGACAGACATGCTAGTGCACACATTTAAAACAGTAAAATCTTGCAGCCCTGATGTGTACTTCCCTTGTAGCTCACTGGGTAGCGCATTTGCCTTTGTGTCTTTTTGGACGAGTGATAGACCCGGGTTCAAATCCTCCCTTGGACTGAAGCAAACCTCTAACTCATTACACTAGCTTGCTGGCTAACTAAAAATAAAATATTTTAACTATTGCTTTTGCATCTGTAAAATCTTTGTCGGAAAGTCATTTAAATTTCTTAAATCCAATGAAAACATACCCACACTTCGGGCAGTTCTGCATTTTGCATTTTCACCGAGTTTAATGTTAGCTACCTGGCTAAGAAGACGACAGACCGAGTGTATAACGCTAGTACAGATACGGGTGCCTCCGAAATTAAGCTCCAACCAATGGGTTGCTAAAGATGTTTTAGGGAGACAGGTTAATAAAGGTGTTTTAGGGAGACAGGTTAATAAAGGTGTTTTAGGGAGACAGGTTAATAAAGGTGTTTTAGGGAGACAGGTTAATAAAGGTGTTTTAGGGAGACAGGTTAATAAAGATGTTTTAGGGAGACAGGTTAATAAAGGTGTTTTAGGGAGACAGGTTAATAAAGGTGTTTTAGGGAGACAGGTTAATAAAGGTGTTTTAGGGAGACTGGTTAATAAAGGTGTTTTAGGGAGACAGGTTAATAAAGGTGTTTTAGGGAGACAGGTTAATAAAGGTGTTTTAGGGAGACAGGTTAATAAAGGTGTTTTAGGGAGACAGGTTAATAAAGGTGTTTTAGGGAGACAGGTTAATAAAGGTGTTTTAGGGAGACAGGATAATAAAGGTGTTTTAGGGAGACAGGTTAATAAAGGTGTTTTAGGGAGACAGGTTAATAAAGGTGTTTTAGGGAGACAGGTTAATAAAGGTGTCATAAGGGGGTTATTAGTCTTTTAGCTTCACTAATTTCTGTCTTTTTGATTGTAGGTTGAGTTTTTTTCATTTTATCTTTGTTGAAAGGAAACCACTTCAGACTCATTCAGTTTGATCTCAAAATAAATGGATCCATAGCAGAAGGAATCTTGTGATTCAAGGCACAGTTGTTATATTTGAAATCCAGTATTGAGATTGAAACCATTTACCTGTAGAGAAGTGTTAAATTGATGCATCAAATTTCAACAAACCTAACTGATCATTGATCACTTTGTTTCCATTGTAGTCCTTTGTGATCCTCACTTTAGCCTGTGTTTAATGTGTATCTCCATCTTTTTAGTTAAAGAGCTTCTCGACAATGTGGATCCACACGTATGTGGTAAGTGTTCTTTTAGTTTATACATTTGTAGAAAAACGAATCCTGCTTGAACAGAACAAAAGAAAAACGTACAATGTAAAAATACATTTTCATGTTTCTCGAATGATAAAAAGATCATGCACTTTCTGTACTGTCAGTATGCAACCTGAACATTGTACCTAGGGGAGGACTTTTTAAAATATTTGAATAGCTTGACATGGAATGTGTGAATCACGCCCCACACAAATAACAAACAATCAACGGCGGCAGCTGATCGCACTAAAGCCACGTTTCCACCAAAAGTACCCAGAACTTTTAGTCCCAGGAACTACTTTTCAAGGATCTAAAAGGTTCCTTCAGCTCATTGTTGTCTGCGTTTCCACCGCGGTCTAAAGTCCCGCGAAGATTAGGCAAATTAGCCCACTGACGTATGAAAAAGCGAAGTTGTCGTCAGTCCATCTGTCCTATGATTTCTTCTGTAACCCCATACTACCACCGAAGTAGCCTACATGATTTTCTAATAACCGGGACAGCCCTGGAGGGGTTTATTCCCCTTATATACAACCGGTTATTGTATTACTTCCTTAGCTCTCTCGTTTTGAACGATCCCGTCGCCCAGCAATGATCTAAGGAAAAAATTTTTAATTCCCAGTTTGCATAACTCTATAAATAAAACCCTCCTTTCCCCAGTATAGATCAGACAATGCATCAAGACATGTTGTACAGACTCCAGGACTCCACAGTTCTCACAATTGCCATCTCTGTGTTTCCCCACTAGCACCAACCCACTTGCTAAACCGCAATGCCCCAGCCTTAGACTTGTCAATTTGATTTCATCTTTCCGAGGCATATTCACTCTATTACCAGGTTTAACAGATGGTTGGACGTTGTATAGCTTTCTCCCTCTGCTGTCTGCATCCCATTACATTCATTTGGCAGACGCTTTTATCCAAAGCGACGTACAAAAGTGCATTTTCATGATCGTAGACAACTGCTGAACACGGGTTCAGTAAGGTACAATTACTTATTTTGTACAGCTATTTCTAGCCGAGAACAATGAACACTATCCTGGTCTAACATCTGCAAAGCCAAACTAGGCAGAAGAATAAGCTACAGTATTAGGACGAATACAATTTACCAAGAAGTGCAGGGATGGGCAACATGTAACAAGTGACAGGAAAAAGGTTTTTTTTTTTTTTTTTTTTTTTAAATATATACAGCGTGGTGGTGGTTATTCTAGGTATAGTCTGAAGAGATGAGTCTTCAGGCCACGGCGGAAGATGGATAGTGAGGGGGAGGTTCGAAGAGGGACGAGGAGTTCGTTCCACCACTGGGGAGCTAGGGTGGAGAAGCTCTGTGATCCCTTTGGGCGGGTGGGAGGGGTTGCAAGACACCCTGCTGCCGCAGAGCGGAGTGGTCGAGCAGGCACATAGAATTCAGTCATGTCCTGCAAGTAGATGGGGGCTGTCCTGTCGGCGGCAGTGTAGACAAGGGTCAGGGCTTTGAATCGGATCTTGGCAGCGACCGGTAGCCAGTGAAGTGATCGCAGCAGAGGAGTGACGTGGGAGAATTTGGGGAGGTTGTAGATGAGTCGGGCAGCGGCATTCTGAATTATCTGTAGTGGCTGTATGGCACAAGCTGGCAGGTTTGCAAGGAGAGAGTTGCAGTAATCAAGGCGAGAGGTCACCGTAGCCTGGACGAGCAGCTGGGTGGAGTGCGTCGTCAGGTATGGTCGAATCCACCTGATGTTGTATAGGAGGAATCTGCAGGACCGTGATATTGCCTTGATGTGCTCCTTGAGGTCCAGTTGGTCATCCAGGACCACCCCCAAGCTCTTGGCAGAGTGGGAGGCAGTCACTGTGGTGCCATCAACCGTGATTGAGAGTTCACGAAGCAAGGAGGTCTTGTACGGGAAGAAGAGCAGCTCAGTTTTGTTGAGGTTGAGCTTCAGATGGTGGCTGGCCATCCAGGTGGAGATGTCAGCCAGGCAGGAAGAGATCTTATCATTGATCTGTGTGGCCGAGGGGGGGAAGGAAAAGAATAGTTGTGTGTCATCTGCATAACAATGATAGGAAAAACCATGTGAATTAATGACTGAACCAAGAGATCTGGTGTATACGGAGAACAGCAGAGGACCCAGTACACATCCCTGCGGCACTCCCGTAACAAGTGGATGAGAGGCAGAGGCAGACCCCTTCCAGGTGACCTGGTACGTCCTATCTGCAAGATAGGAAGCGAACCAAGACAGGGCAGTCCTGGCAATTCCCATCCCAGCCAAGGTGGAGAGGAGTATTTTATGGTTGACCGTGTCAAAAGCTGCAGACAGGTCAAGAAGGATCAGGACAGAGGAAAGGTGTGAGGCTCTTGCAGTGGCAAGTGCCTCCGTCACAGCTAGTAGTGCAGTCTCTGTTGAGTGCCCGGATCGGAAGCCAGGCTGGTGAGGGTCTAGCAGGTTGTTCTGATGGAGAAAAGAGGTTAATTGTTAAAGAACTGCTCGTTCAAGGGTTTTGGACAGAAAGGGTAGAAGGGATACGGGTCGATAATTTGTTACATCGGAGGGGTCTAAGGTGGGTTTTTTGAGTAGTGGGGTAGCACGAGCCATCTTAAAAACAGAGGGAACATGACCAGAGGAGAGAGAGGAATTAACAATGGAAGACAGATAGGGAAGGAGCTCGCTGGAGATGGATTGGAGAACTTTAGATGGGATGGGGTCAAGTGGACAGGTGGTTGCGCGATGAGAGGTGATGAGTTGTAATACATCGGAGTCCTCCAGCATTTCAAAGGAGGTCAGTGTGGCTGTGGGTTTGTCCTGGGGGGTTGGGGGCTCACTGGATGGGTGAAGGAGTTCCGGATTGTAGCCACCTTTCCTTCAAAGGCGGCCAGAAAGTCATCTGCGGAGAGGGAAGAGGGAGGTGGGGGTGGAGGAGGAATGAGGAGGGAAGAGAAGGTGGAGAATAGTTTACGTGGATTAGAGACACATGCGCTGATCTTGGACTGGAAAAAAGAGGCTTTTGCAGACGTGAGGGCAGATGTAAAAGTCGCCAGCAGGGTATGGTATGCGGTCAGGTCATCAGAGGATCGGGATTTTCTCCACTTCCTCTCTGCAGCCCGCAGTGATGTTCTGCTGGAGCGTAGTGACTCGGTCAGCCATGGGCAGGGGGGTGAGGAGCGTGCTGGTTTGGAGACAAGAGGACAAAGTGAGTCGAGGGACTGAGAGAGGCAGGAGTTGAGGGTGGAGGTGGCAAGATCAACTGGCAGGTTAGAGAAAGACGCAGGAGGGGGAAGTGTAGACAGAGCAGTGGAGATGAGGGAGGATTGTGACAGAGTAGGGAGATTTCTCCTGAAAGTTACTGTGGGTGAGCTATTGGATGAATTGAGGGGGAGAAAATAGGAGAGGGAGAAAGAAAGAAATAAGTGGTCCGAGACATGGAGGGGAGTCACTGAAAGTTGGGGAATGGAGCAGCTTCTGGTGAATACAAGGTCTAGTTGGTTACCAGCCTTGTGTGTGGGGGGGGGAGGAGGATAGGGATAGGGCGAAAGACTGGAGGAGTGAGGAAACCCTGGACAGTTGGGAGGTTTCTTGTGGGAGGTTGAAGTCTCCCAGTAGAATAGCAGGAGTGCCATCCTCAAGGAGGGAGCTCAGGAGAGTGTCCAGCTCGTCCAGAAATGAGCCGAGTGGACCTGGAGGGCGGTACAGAACAATATTATGAAATTTTGAGGGATGAGTTACAGTAATCGCATGAAATTCAAAGGAGGAGAAAGTAGGGTTTGTGTGAGCCAGATCTGGTATTTTAGCCAGGACACCAGGGAACCCCCTACTCTTTGCAAATAGTATCATGGGATCTTTAATGACCACAGTGAGTCAGGACCTCGGTTTAACATCTCATCCAAAAGATAGCATCTCCTACAGCACAGTGTCCCCGTCACTGCACTGGGGCATTGGGGTTTATTCGACCAGAGGGAAAATTGCCCCCTGCTGGCCCACCAACACCACTTCCAGCAGCAACTCAGTATTCCCTGGTGGTCTCCCATCCAAGTACTAACCAAGCCCACACCTGTTTAGCTTCAGCCAGTTGGCAGGAGCAGAGTGCGTGGTGGTATGGCTGCTGTGAAAATTATCAGTATTCGTTTCAAGTTTATGTCCTTCCTGCTCAAGCATTTTTTCCCTCCTCAGCTATCCCTCTCTGCCCACATTACCAGTACTATGTACTCTCTGGAAAAACCTGCCTAATAGATCTGCCTTCTCCCTTTGCTTACACCTTCTTTATTTCCTTCTACCATAACAGGAATAGGCAGACCCCTGTTAAGCCCAGCCATTCGATGAATCATACCCCAAACTTGCTTAACAGTGGTTTCTGTACCTATAGTGCCACAAAACCTGTGCCAGCTCTCTTTCTTAGCCCCTTTTATAACCCTCCTAGCCTCTGCTCACAGCCTCTTATATTCAATAGCATGGCTCTCAACTGGACTCTTTCTAAGCTGCCTATACGCTCTGTTACGAGCCTGCACTGCCTCATCACAAGCCTTATTCCACCACGGCACTATTTTCCTCTTTTTCCTGTTCCCCTTGACTTGAATTGATTTTTCAGCTGCTCTTCTCACTACAGTACAGAAGGACTTACTCCATTCTTCTACACTACCCTCACTCATACCATCTCCCAAATCTGCCGATAGTTGTTCTCTAAATTTACCCCCGTTCGCTTTTTGAAAGTTAAATCCTCTCACAGTGCTTTCCTTCTCCACCTGCAAAATTCTACCAAACCGACTTAAAATGAGAAAATGATCACTCCCCATGGTGTAACGCTCCAAAAGATCCCAATCCCTACACCTAACTAACTCAGCCGATGCAAAAGTTAAATCTATACACGACAGACTCCCATTACCAACCTTGAAATCTTTATTTTTGCTGCCCCATAAAGGACTGTGTGCATTAAAATCTCCTGCCCACACCACTGGGGGCTGCACTTGACCCATTATTCCATCTAACTTCTCCATACTTAACTGGAGACAAGGGTTATACGGATTTATCACTGAGAATCTTCCTGATTAGCTCCATACTTCTACCACCACACACTCACGCCCTTCAACAATAAAAGCCAGGAAGTTAAACCTACTTACCACCACTGACTCCTCTGTTACACAGGTTACCTGAGAGGGGCCCTCCCTCTCCTTCTCACCTCATCTGCCTCACCCCATTTTGCAGCCTTTTTAACAGCCTCAGCATAAGACACCCCTTTATTTATCTCCCTATACTGCTGCACCCTCATTTCCTGCTTGTGTTGCTCACACTCACGACTTCCAGCAATATGCCCTCCACCACAACTACCACACTTAATCTCCTTTTCCTTACAATGAAAAATGTCATGCTCACCCCCACATTTACCGCTCCTTCTAGTTCCACGGCAAGCAGCTGCAATATGGCCATACTTCTGGCACTTAAAACACCTCAAGGGTGGCCTCCTATGTGGATGAACTTTAAAGGACAAACATCCTTGGAACACTCGCTCTGGAAGAGCCTCTTCCTGAAAAGTTAACACTGCAACAGTTGACTCACGTTTAGTTCCATCCCGGAAAACTCTTATTCAAAATGCCTCAGCAACCTTCGCACCATCAATGCCCCTGACCAGTTCCTCCATAGATGGTAAATGGTAAATGGTAAATGGACTGCATTTATATAGCGCTTTTATCCAAAGCGCTTTACAATTGATGCCTGTCATTCGCCAGAGCAGTTAGGGGTTAGGTGTCTTGCTCAAGGACACTTCGACATGCCCAGGGCGGGGTTTGAACCGGCAACCCTCCGACTGCCAAACAATCGGTCTTACCTCCTGAGCTATGTCGCCCCCATAGTATATGATAGATATTTCAAGCAAGACCCCATAGATCACTCCTTTCATACCAGCCCTACTCCCTGGGACAAATCCTTCCACTCGCCTCTTCCCTTTCGCATCCAGAGAAACAGCTTTGGTCAACTGAGCAGCAGACTTACAGTAAACAAGCATCTTTCCATCTGCCAGAATCCTTGCATTTACAATTTCAGCCAGCTCTTCCTTCAATGCAATAGCGAGCAGACTGCCCTACCTTCAGTTTAAAGATCACTTTAAACTCTTCTGACTGGCTGCTGTCCATTCTCATTATCTTTACCTGCTCTCCCCCTCCGTCTGACTCCTGAGATGAATTACGAGTAGTTTTAGTTTTCCTTTTCCTGTTTTTCCCCTTACTACTTTCCCAACTCCCCCCACCTTCATCATCAGATTGCATAGTACCAGAAACAGCAGCTCGTCACGGAATCAGTCTGTTACAGTGATTTATGGTAACAGGTTGCTAAAGATGTTTTAGGGAGACAGGTTAATAAAGGTGTTTTAGGGAGACAGGATAATAAAGGTGTTTTAGGGAGACAGGTCAATAAAGGTGTTTTAGGGAGACAGGATAATAAAGGTGTTTTAGGGGGTTTATTAGTCTTTTAGCTTCACTAATTTCTGTCTTTTTGATTATAGGGGGGTTTATTATAGGGGTTTTTTTCATTTTATCTTTGTTGAAAGTGTTTAATGTGTATCTCCATCTTTTTTGGTTCAAGCTAATTTCCCATGCTTTGTTGATTGCCTTTTCTGCCTGTTAAAGAAAAAAGTACATTAGTTGTGATTTCTTTCTTTTCCTTTCAAGGTTTCATAAGAAGACGCCGAGGTAAGTGTTCTTTTAGTTTGTACATTTGTACAAAAATGAATCCTGCTTGAACAGAACAAAAGAAAAACATACACTGTAAAAATGCATTTTCATGTTTCTCGAATGATAAAAAGATCATGCACTTTCTGTACTGTCAGTATGCAGCCTGAACATTGGACCTAGGGGAGGACTTTTTAAAATATTTGAATAGCTTGACATGGAATGTGTGAAACACGCCCAACACAAAGAACAAACAATCAACGGCGGTAGCTGATCACACTAAATGTGCAATTTACCAATATGTAACTGCCTGCAGGACAGCAGGCCCAGATGCTCCTGGTCTGGAGAGACAAACTCCAAATATATGATTATGTTGGGATGGCAGTTACAGCTTGGTGGGGCTGCATGCCCCATACCTGAACAGCACTGTGAGTTTGGCACTTTTCAGGGTTCCCTACCACAGTACCACATAAAATAACCAAAAAGCCCCAATAATCATGATAATCAAATAATCATAAAAATTAATAACCACAACAACCACCACAGACTCTGTCATTTCTGTAGATTCTGACACCATTTCAACAGACAGAATTCACAAACAACTTCACATGTCTGCACAATATAGCCCCAAACTTTAGATTTTGCATTTTTTTCCTTCTTTTTTTTCCTGCCTGATTACATCATCTCAAATTTTCCAAGCCCAGAAAGAATGTTTCCCCGTTGGACATTTAGGTACATCAGCTAATAAAAACATTTGATACACACACACAAAATGGACATACATACAAGTGCGCACATTTAACAGTGAAATCTTGCAGCCCTGATGTCTACTTCCCTCATAGCTCACTGGGTAGTGCATTTGCCTTTGTGTCTTTTTGGACGAGTGATAGATCGAGTTCATATCCTCCCTTGGACTGAAGCAACCTCTCTACTCATTACACTAGCTTGATGGATAACTAAAATAAAACATTTTAACTATTGCGTTTACATCTGTAAAATTTTTGTGGGAAAGTCATTTAAATTTCTGAAATCCAATTAAAATATACCCACAATTCAGGCAGTTCTGCTTTCTGCATTCTCACCGAGTTTAACGTTAGCTACCTGGCAGACAAGACGACAGACCGAGTGTATAACGCTAGTACAGATACAGGTGCCTCCGAACTTAAGCTCCAACCAATGGGTTGCCAAAGATGTTTTAGGGAGACAGGTTAATAAAGGTGTTTTAGGGAGACAGGTAATAAAGGTGTTTAGGAGACAGATAAAGTGTTTTAGGGAGACAGGTTATAAAGTGTTAGGGAGACATGTAAAGGTGTTTTAGGAGACAGGTTAATAAAGGTGTTTTAGGGAGACAGGTTAATAAAGGTGTTTTAGGGAGACAGGTTAATAAAGGTGTTTTAGGGAGACAGGTTAATAAAGGTGTTTTAGGGAGACAGGATAATAAAGGTGTTTTAGGGAGACAGGTTAATAAAGGTGTTTTAGGGAGACAGGTTAATAAAGGTGTTTTAGGGAGACAGGATAATAAAGGTGTTTTAGGGAGACAGGATAATAAAGGTGTTTTAGGGAGACAGGATAATGAAGGTGTTTTAAGGGGTTTATTAGTCTTTTAGCTTCACTAATTTCTGTCTTTTTGATGGTAGGTTGAGTTTTTTTCATTTTATCTTTGTTGAAAGGAAACCACTTCAGACTTTCATTCAGTTTGATCTCAAAATAAATGGATCAATAGCAGAAGGAATCTTATGATTCAAGGCACAATTGTTATATTTGAAATCCAGTATTGAGATTGAAACCATTTACCTGTAGGGAAGTGTTAAATTGATGTATCAAATTTCAACAAACCCAACTGATCATTGATCAATTTGTTTCCATTGTAGTCCTTTGTGATCCTCACTTTAGCCTGTGTTTAATGTGTATTTCCATCTTTTTGGTTCAAGCTAATTTCCTATGTTTTGTTCATTGCCTTTTTTTCCTGTTCAAGACAAAAGTAAATTAGTTGTGATTTCTTTTTTTTTTTCAAGCTGTCAGAACATTAATCCAAGGTAAGTGTTCTTTTAGTTTGTACATTTGTACAATAACTAATCCTGCTTGAACAGAACAAAAGAAACACATACACTGCAAAAATACATTTTCATGTTTCTCGAATGATAAAAAGATCATGCACTTTCTGTACTGTCAGTATGCAACCTGAACATTGTACCAAAGGGACGACCTTTTAAGATATTTGAATAGCTTGGCATGGAATGTGTGAAAACACCACACACAAAGAACAAACAATCAACGGCGGCAGCTGATCGCACTAAATGTGCAATTTACCACATGTAACTGCCTGCAGAACAGCAGGCCCAGATGCTCCTGGTCTGTAGAGACAAACTCCAAAGATATGATTATGTTGGGATGGCAATTACAGCTTGGTGGGGCTGCATGCCCCATACCTGAACAGCGCTGAGAGTTTGGCACTTTTCAGGGTTCCCTACCACAGTACCACATAAAATAACCAAAAAGCCCCAGTAATCATCATAATCAAATAATCATAAAAATAAATAACCACAACAACCACCACAAACTGTCATTTCTGTAGATTCTGACACCATTTCAACAGACAGAATTCACAAACAGCTTCACATGTCTGCACAATAAAGCCCCAAACCTTAGATTCAGCATTTTTTTCCATCTTCTTTTTTTTTCCTGCCTGATTACATCATCTCAAATTCTCCAAGCCCAGATAGAATGTGTTTCCCCATTGGACATTTAGGTACATCAGCTACTAAAAACATTTGATACACGCACACAAAATGGACAGACATGCTAGTGCACACATTTAAAACAGTAAAATCTTGCAACCCTGATGTGTACTTCCCTAGCAGCTCACTGGGTAGCGCATTTGCCTTTGTGTCTTTTTGGACGAGTGATAGACCCGGGTTCAAATCCTCCCTTGGACTGAAGCAAACCTCTAACTCATTACACTAGCTTGCTGGCTAACTAAAAATAAAACATTTTAACTATTGCTTTTGCATCTGTAAAATCTTTGTCGGAAAGTCATTTAAATTTCTTAAATCCAATGAAAATATAGCCACACTTCAGGCAGTTCTGCATTTTGCATTTTCACCGAGTTTAACGTTAGCTACCTGGCTAAGAAGACGACAGACCGAGTGTATAACGCTAGTACAGATACGGGTGCCTCCGAACTTAAGCTCCAACCAATGGGTTGCTAAAGATGTTTTAGGGAGACAGGTTAATAAAGGTGTTTTAGGGAGACAGGTTAATAAAGGTGTTTTAGGGAGACAGGTTAATGAAGGTGTTTTAGGGAGACAGGTTAATAAAGGTTTTTTAGGGAGACAGGTTAATAAAGATGTTTTAGGGAGACAGGTTAATAAAGGTGTTTTAGGGAGACAGGTTAATAAAGGTGTCATAAGGGGTTATTAGTCTTTTAGCTTCAGAATTTCTGTCTTTTTGATTGTAGGATGAGTTTTTTTTATTTTATCTTTGTTGAAAGGAAACCGCTTCAGACTTTCATTCAGTTTGATCTCAAAATAAATGGATCCATAGCAGAGGGAATCTTGTGATTCAAAGCACAGTTGTTATATTTGAAATCCAGTATCGAGATTGAAACAGTTTACCTGTAGGGAAGTATTAAATTGATGCATCAAATTTCAACATACCTAACTGATCATTGATCAGTTTGTTTCCATTATAGTCCTTTGTGATCCTCACTTTAGTCTGTATTTAATGTGTATCTGCATCTTTTTAGTTCAAAAGCTTCTCGACAATGTGGATCTACACGCTTATGGTAAGTGTTCTTTTAGTTTATACATTTGTAGAAAAACTAATCCTGCTTGATCAGAACAAAATAAAAACGTACACTGTAAAAATACATTTTCATGTTTCTCGATTGATAAAAAAAATCATTCACTTTCTGTACTGTCAGTCTGCTTTTGCATCTGTAAAATTTTTGTGGGATTGTCAATTAAATTTCTGAAATCTAATGAAAATATACCCACACTTCGGGCAGTTCTGCATTTTGCATATTCACCGAGTTTAACGTTAGCTACCTGGCTAAGAAGACGACAGACCGAGTGTATAACACTAGTACAGATACGGGTGCCTCCGAAATTAAGCTCCAACCAATGGGTTGCTAAAGATGTTTTAGGGAGACAGGTTAATAAAGGTGTTTTAGGGAGACAGGATAATGAAGGTGTTTTAGGGAGACAGGTTAATAAAGGTGTTTTAGGGAGACTGGTTAATAAAGGTGTTTTAGGGAGACAGGTTAATAAAGGTGTTTTAGGGAGACAGGATAATGAAGGTGTTTTAGGGAGACATCTTTAAGCTAATTTCCTATGTTTTGTTCATTGCCTTTTCTTCCTGTTCAAGAAAATAGTACATTAGTTGTGATTTCTTTTTTTTTTCTCAAGATGAAACAGTTCCCCCAGATGGTAAGTGTTCTTTCAGTTTGTACATTTGTACAAAATCTAATCCTGCTTGAACATCACAACAGAATAACATACACTGTAAAAATACATTTTCATGTTTCTCGAATGATACAAAGATCATGCACTTTCTGCACTGTCAGTCTGCTTTTGCATCTGTAAAATTTTTGTTGGAATGTTATTTAAATTTCTGAAATCCAATGGAAAATATACCCACACTTCGGGCAGTTCTGCATTTTGCATTTTCACCGAGTTTAACGTTAGCCACCTGGCTAAGAAGAGGACAGACCGAGTGTATAACGCTAGTACAGATACGGGTGCCTCCGAAATTAAGCTCTAACCAATGGGTTGCTAAAGATGTTTTAGGGAGACAGGTTAATAAAGGTGTTTTAGGGAGACGGGTTAATAAAGGTTTCATAAGGGGGTTATTCGTCTTTTAGCTTCACTCATTTCTGTCTTTATGATTGTAGGATGAGTTTTTTTCATTTTATCTTTGTTGAAAGGAAACCACTTCAGACTTTCATTCAGTTTGATCTCAAAATAAATGGATCCACAGCAGAAAGAATCTTGTGATTCAAGGCACAGTTATATTTGAAATCCAGTATTGCGATTGAAACCATTTTCCTGTAGGGAAGTGTTAAATTGATGCATCAAATTTCAACAAACCCAACTGATCATTGATCAGTTTGTTTCCATTGTAGTCCTTTGTGATCCTCACTTTAGCCTGTGTTTAATGTGTATTTCCATCTTTTTGGTTAAAGCTAATTTCCTATGTTTTGTTCATTGCCTTTTTTTCCTGTTCAAGACAAAAGTAAATTAGTTGTGATTTCTTTTTTTTTTCAAGCTGTCAGACCATTCATCCTAGGTAAGTGTTCTTTTAGTTTGTACATTTGTACAATAACTAATCCTGCTTGAACAGAACAAAAGAAAAACGTACACTGCAAAAATACATTTTCATGTTTCTCGAATTATAAAGAGATCATGCACTTTCTGTACTGTCAGTCTGCAACCTGAACATTGTACCCAAGGGAGGACCTTTTAAGATATTTGAGTAGCTTGACATGGAATGTGTGAAACACGCACCACACAAAGAACAAACTATCAACGGCGGCATATGATTGCACTAATTGTGCAATTTACCAACATGTAACTGCCTGCAGGACAGCAGACCGAGATACTCCTGGTCTGCAGAGACAAACTCCAAAGATATTATTATGTTGGGATGGCAGTTACAACTTGGTGGGGCTGCATGCCCCATACCTGAACAGCGCTGAGAGTTTGGTACTTTTCAGGGTTCCCTACCACAGTAGCACAGAAAATAACCAAAAAGCCCCAATAATCATCGTAATCAAATAATCATGAAAATATATAACCACAACAACCACCACAGGCTCTGTCATTTCTGTAGATCCTGAAAACCATTTCAACAGACAGAATTCACAAACAACTTCACATCTGCACAATAAAGCCCCAAACTTTATATTCAGCATTTTTTTCCATCTTCTTTTTTTTCCTGCCTGATTACATCATCTCCAATTCTCCAAGCCCAGATAGAATGCGTTTCCCCATTGGACATTTAGGTACATCAGCTAATAAAAACATTTGATACACGCACACAAAATGGACAGACATGCTAGTGCACACATTTAAAACAGTAAAATCTTGCAGCCCTGATGTGTACTTCCCTTGTAGCTCACTGGGTAGCGCATTTGCCTTTGTGTCTTTTTGGATGAGTGATAGACCCGGGTTCAAATCCTCCCTTGGACTGAAGCAAACCTCTAACTCATTACACTAGCTTGCTGGCTAACTAAAAATAAAACATTTTAACTATTGCTTTTGCATCTGTAAAATCTTTGTCGGAAAGTCATTTAAATTTCTTAAATCCAATGAAAACATACCCACACTTCAGGCAGTTCTGCATTTTGCATTTTCACCGAGTTTAACGTTAGCTACCTGGCTAAGAAGACGACAGACCGAGTGTATAACGCTAGTACAGATACGGGTGCCTCCGAAATTAAGCTCCAACCAATGGGTTGCTAAAGATGTTTTAGGGAGACAGGTTAATAAAGGTGTTTTAGGGAGACAGGTTAATAAAGGTGTTTTAGGGAGACAGGTTAATAAAGGTGTTTTAGGGAGACAGGTTAATAAAGGTGTTTTAGGGAGACAGGTTAATAAAGGTGTCATAAGGGGTTATTAGTCTTTTAGCTTCAGAATTTCTGTCTTTTTGATTGTAGGATGAGTTTTTTTAATTTTATCTTTGTTGAAAGGAAACTGCTTCAGACTTTCATTCAGTTTGATCTCAAAATAAATGGATCCATAGCAGAGGGAATCTTTTGATTCAAAGCACAGTTGTTATATTTGTAATCCAGTATCGAGATTGAAACAGTTTACCTGTAGGGAAGTGTTAAATTGATGCATCAAATTTCAACATACCTAACTGATCATTGATCAGTTTGTTTCCATTATAGTCCTTTGTGATCCTCACTTTAGTCTGTATTTAATGTGTATCTGCATCTTTTTAGTTAAAAAGCTTCTCTACTATGTGGATCTACCCACTCATGGTAAGTGTTCTTTTAGTTCATACATTTGTAGAAAAACTAATCCTGCTTGATCAGAACAAAATAAAAACGTACACTGTAAAAATACATTTTCATGTTTCTCGATTAATAAAAAAAATCATTCACTTTCTGTACTGTCAGTCTGCTTTTGCATTTGTAAAATTTTTGTGGGATTGTCATTTAAATTTCTGAAATCCGATGAAAATATACCCACACTTCGGGCAGTTCTGCATTTTGCATTTTCACCGAGTTTAACGTTAGCTACCTGGCTAAGAAGACGACAGACCGAGTGTATAACGCTAGTACAGATACAGGTGCCTCCGAAATTAAGCTCCAACCAATGGGTTGCTAAAGATGTTTTAGGGAGACAGGTTAATAAAGGTGTTTTAGAGAGACAGGTTAATAAAGGTGTTTTAGAGAGACAGGTTAATAAAGGTGTCATAAGGGGTTTATAAGTCTTTTAGCTTCACTAATTTCTGTCTTTTTGATCGTAGGTTGAGTTTTTTTCATTTTATCTTTGTTGATACGAAACCACTTCAGACTTTCATTCAGTTTGATCTCAACATAAATGGATCAATAGCAGAGGGAATCTTGTGACTCAAGGCACAGTTGTTATATTTGAAATCCAGTATTGAGATTGAAACCATTTCCCTGTAGGGAAGTGTTAAATTGATGCATCAAATTTCAACAAACCCAACTGATCATTGATCAGTTTGTTTCCATTGTAGTCCTTTGTGATCCTCACTTTAGCCTCTGTTTAATGTGTATCTCCATCTTTTTGGTTCAAGCTAATTTCCTATGTTTTGTTCATTGCCTTTTCTGCCTGTTCAAGAAAAAAGTTCATTAGTTGTGATTTCTTTTTTTTTTTCAAGGCGATGCAGTGCAGGTAGTACCCCAAACTGGTAAGTGTACTTTTAGTTTGTACATTTGTACAAAAACGAATCCTGCTTGAACAGAACAAAAGAAAAACGTAAAATGTAAAAATACATTTTCATGTTTCTCGAATGATAAAAAGATCATGCACTTTCTGTACTGTCAGTATGCAACCTGAACATTGTACCTAGGGGAGGACTTTTTAAAATATTTGAGCAGCTTGACATGGAATGTGTGAATCACGCCCCACACAAAGAACAAACAATCAACGGCGGCAGCTGATCGCACTAAAGCCACGTTTCCACCAAAAGTACCCAGAACTTTTAGTCCCAGGAACTACTTTTCAAGGATCTAAAAGGTTCCTTCAGCTCATTGTTGTCTGCGTTTCCACCGCGGTCTAAAGTCCCGCGAAGATTAGGCAAATTAGCCCACTGACGTATGAAAAAGCGAAGTTGTCGTCAGTCCATCTGTCCTATGATTTCTTCTGTAACCCCATACTACCACCGAAGTAGCCTACATGATTTTCTAATAACCGGGACAGCCCTGGAGGGGTTTATTCCACTTATATACAACGGGTTATTGTATTACTTCCCTAGCTCTCTCGTTTTGAACGATCCCGTCGCCCAGCAATGATCTAAGGGAAAATTTTTTAATTCCCAGTTTGCATAACTCTATAAATAAAACCCTCCTTTCCCCAGCATAGATCAGACAATGCATCAAGACATGTTGTACAGACTCCAGGACTCCACAGTTCTCACAATTGCCATCTCTGTGTTTCCCCACTAGCACCAACCCACTAGCTAAACCGCAATGCCCCAGCCTTAGACTTGTCAATTTGATTTCATCTTTCCGAGGCATATTCACTCTATTACCAGGTTTAACAGATGGTTGGACGTTGTATAGCTTTCTCCCTCTGCTGTCTGCATCCCATTACATTCATTTGGCAGACGCTTTTATCCAAAGCGATGTACAAAAGTGCATTTTCATGATCGTAGACAACTGCTGAACACGGGTTCAGTAAGGTACAATTACTTATTTTGTACAGCTATTTCTAGCCGAGAACAATGAACACTATCCTGGTCTAACATCTGCAAAGCCAAACTAGGCAGAAGAATAAGCTACAGTATTAGGACGAATACAATTTACCAAGAAGTGCAGGGATGGGCAACATGTAACAAGTGACAGGAAAAAGGTTTTTTTTTTTTTTTTTTTTTAAATATATACAGCGTGGTGGTGGTTATTCTAGGTATAGTCTGAAGAAATGAGTCTTCAGGCCACGGCGGAAGATGGATAGTGAGGGGGAGGTTCGGAGAGGGACGGGGAGTTCGTTCCACCACTGGGGAGCTAGGGTGGAGAAGCTCTGTGATCCCTTTGGGCGGGTGGGAGGGTTGCAAGACGCCCTGCTGCCGCAGAGCGGAGTGGTCGAGCAGGCACATAGAATTCAGTCATGTCCTGCAAATAGATGGGGGCTGTCCTGTCGGCGGCAGTGTAGGCAAGGGTCAGGGCTTTGAATCGGATCTTGGCAGCGACCGGTAGCCAGTGAAGTGATCGCAGCAGAGGAGTGACGTGGGAGAATTTGGGGAGGTTGTAGATGAGTCGGGCAGCGGCATTCTGAATCATCTGTAGTGGCTGTATGGCACAAGCTGGCAGGTTTGCAAGGAGAGAGTTGCAGTAATCAAGGCGAGAGGTCACCGTAGCCTGGACGAGCAGCTGGGTGGAGTGCGTCGTCAGGTATGGTCGAATCCTCCTGATGTTGTATAGGAGGAATCTGCAGGACCCTGATGTTGCCTTGAGGTCCAGTTGGTCATCCAGGACCACCCCCAAGCTCTTGGCAGAGTGAGAGGCAGTCACTGTGGTGCCATCAACCGTGATTGAGAGTTCACGAAGCAAGGAGGTCTTGTACGGGAAGAAGAGCAGCTCAGTTTTGTTGAGGTTGAGCTTCAGATGGTGGCTGGCCATCCAGGTGGAGATGTCAGCCAGGCAGGAAGAGATCTTATCATTGATCTGTGTGGCCGAGGGGGGGAAGGAAAAGAAGAGTTGTGTGTCATCTGCATAACAATGATCGGAAAAACCATGTGAATTAATGACTGAACCAAGAGATCTGGTGTATAAGGAGAACAGCAGAGGACCCAGTACACATCCCTGCGGCACTCCCGTAACAAGTGGATGAGAGGCAGAGGCAGACCCCTTCCAGGTGACCTGGTACGTCCTATCTGCAAGATAGGAAGCGAACCAAGACAGGGCAGTCCTGGCAATTCCCATCCCAGCCAAGGTGGAGAGGAGTATTTTATGGTTGACCGTGTCAAAAGCTGCAGACAGGTCAAGAAGGATCAGGACAGAGGAAAGGCGTGGGGCTCTTGCAGTGGCAAGTGCCTCCGTCACAGCTAGTAGTGCAGTCTCTGTTGAGTGCCCGGATCGGAAGCCAGGCTGGTGAGGGTCTAGCAGGTTGTTCTGATGGAGAAAAGAGGTTAATTGTTTAAGAACTGCTCGTTCAAGGGTTTTGGACAGAAAGGGTAGAAGGGATACGGGTCGATAATTTGTTACATCGGAGGGATCTAAGATGGGTTTTTTGAGTAGTGGGGTAGCATGAGCCATCTTAAAAACAGAGGGAACATGACCAGAGGAGAGAGAGGAATTAACAATGGAAGACAGATAGGGAAGGAGCTCGCTGGAGATGGATTGGAGAACTTTAGATGGGATGGGGTCAAGTGGACAGGTGGTTGCGCGATGAGAGGTGATGAGTTGTAATGCATCGGAGTCCTCCAGCATTTCAAAGGAGGTCAGTGTGGCTGTGGGTTTGTCCTGGGGGGTTGGGGGGCTCACTGGATGGGTGAAGGAGTTCCGGATTGTAGCCACCTTTCCTTCAAAGGCGGCCAGAAAGTCATCTGCGGAGAGGGAAGAGGGAGGTGGGGGTAGAGGAGGAATGAGGAGGGAAGAGAAGGTGGAGAATAGTTTACGTGGATTAGAGACACATGCGCTGATCTTGGACTGGAAAAAAGAGGCTTTTGCAGACGTGAGGGCAGATGTAAAAGTCGCCAGCAGGGTATAGTATGCGGTCAGGTCATCAGAGGATCGGGATTTTCTCCACTTCCTCTCTGCAGCCCGCAGTGATGTTCTGCTGGAGCGTAGTGACTCGGTCAGCCATGGGCAGGGGGGTGAGGAGCGTGCTGGTTTGGAGACAAGAGGACAAAGTGAGTCGAGGGACTGAGAGAGGCAGGAGTTGAGGGTGGAGGTAGCAAGGTCAACTGGCAGGTTAGAGAAAGACGCAGGAGGGGGAAGTGTAGACAGAGCAGTGGAGATGAGGGAGGATTGTGACAGAGTAGGGAGATTTCTCCTGAAAGTTACTGTGGGTGAGCTATTGGATGAATTGAGGGGGAGAAAATAGGAGAGGAGAAAGAAAGAAATAAGTGGTCCGAGACATGGAGGGAGTCACTGCAAGTTGGGGAATGGAGCAGCTTCTGGTGAATACAAGGTCTAGTTGGTTACCAGCCTTGTGTGGGGGGGGGGGAGGACGAAAGACTGGAGGAGTGAGGAAACCCTGGACAGTTGGGAGGTTTCTGGTGGGAGGTTGAAGTCTCCCAGTAGAATAGCAGGAGTGCCATCCTCAGGGAGGAGCTCAGGAGAGTGTCCAGCTCGTCCAGAAATGAGCCGAATGGACCTGGAGGGCGGTACAGAACATTATTATGAAATTTTGAGGGATGAGTTACAGTAATCGCATGAAATTCAAAGGAGGAGAAAGTAGGGTTTGTGTGAGCCAGATCTGGTATTTTAGCCAGGACACCAGGGAACCCCCTACTCTTTGCAAATAGTATCATGGGATCTTTAATGACCACAGTGAGTCAGGATCTCATCCAAAAGATAGCATCTCCTACAGCACAGTGTCCCCGTCACTGCACTGGGGCATTGGGGTTTATTCGACCAGAGGGAAAGTTGCCCCCTGCTGGCCCACCAGCACCACTTCCAGCAGCAACTCAGTATTCCCTGGTGGTCTCCCATCCAAGTACTAACCAAGCCCACACCTGTTTAGCTTCAGCCAGTTGGCAGGAGCAGAGTGCGTGGTGGTATGGCTGCTGTGGAAATGATCAGTATTCGTTTGAAGTTTATGTCCTTCCTGCTCAAGCATTTTTTCCCTCCTCAGCTATCCCTCTCTGCCCACATTACCAGTACTATGTACTCTCTGGAAAAACCTGCCTAATAGATCAGCCTTCTCCCTTTGCTTACACCTTCTTTATTTCCTTCTACCATAACAGGAATAGGCAGACCCCTGTTAAGCCCAGCCATTCGATGAATCATACCCCAAACTTGCTTAACAGTGGTTTCTGTACCTATAGTGCCACAAAACCTGTGCCAGCTCTCTTTCTTAGCCCCTTTTATAACCCTCCTAGCCTCTGCTCACAGCCTCTTATATCCAATATCATGGCTCTCAACTGGACTCTTTCTAAGCTGCCTATACGCTGTTACGAGCCTGCACTGCCTCATAACAAGCCTTCACAGCACTATTTTCCTCTCTTTCCTGTTCCCCTTGACGTGAATTGATTTTTCAGCCGCTCTTTTCACTACAGAACAGAAGGACTTACTCCATTCTTCTACACTACCCTCACTCATACCATCTCCCAAATCTGCCAATAGTTGTTCTCTAAATTTACCCCCGTTCGCTTTTTGAAAGTTAAATCCTCTCACAGTGCTTTCCTTCTCCACCTGCAAAATTCTACCAAACCGACTTAAAATGAGAAAATGATCACTCCCCATGGTGTAACGCTCCAAAAGATCCCAATCCCTACACCTAACTAACTCAGCCGATGCAAAAGTTAAATCTATACATGACAGACTCCCATTACCAACCTGAAATCTTGTCGGCCTTCCGTCATTCAACATCACAAGCGAGTATTTATCCAAAAGATCTTCTGTTAACACACCATTCCTATCTTTATTTTTGCTGCCCCATAAAGGACTGTGTGCATTAAAATCTCCTGCCCACACCACTGGGGGCTGCACTTGACCCATTATTCCATCTAACTTCTCCATACTTAACTGGAAACAAGGGTTATACGGATTTATCACTGAGAATCTTCCTGATTAACTCCATACTTCTACCACCACACACTCACGCCCTTCAACAATAAAAGCCAGGAATTTAAACCTACTTACCACCACTGACTCCTCTGTTACACAGGTTACCTGAGAGGGGCCCTCCCTCTCCTTCTCACCTCATCTGCCTCACCCCATTTTGCAGCCTTTTTAACAGTCTCAGCATAAGACACCCCTTTATTTGTCTCCCTATACTGCTGCACCCTCATTTCCTGCTTGTGTTGCTCACACTCACGACTTCCAGCAATATGCCCTCCACCACAACTACCACACTTAATCTCCTTTTCCTTACAATGAAAAATCTCATGCTCACCCCCACATTTACCGCTCCTTCTAGTTCCATGGCAAGCAGCTGCAATATGGCCATACTTCTGGCACTTAAAACACCTCAAGGGTGGCCTCCTATGTGGATGAACTTTAAAGGACAAACATCCTAGGAACACTCGCTCTGGAAGAGCCTCTTCCTGAAAAGTTAACACTGCAACAATTGACTCACATTTAGTTCCATCACGGAAAACTCTTATTCAAAATGCCTCAGCAACCTTCGCACCATCAATGCCCCTGACCAGTTCCTCCATAGATGGTAAATGGTAAATGGACTGCATTTATATAGCGCTTTTATCCAAAGGGCTTTACAATTGATGCCTGTCATTCGCCAGAGCAGTTAGGGGTTAGGTGTCTTGCTCAAGGACACTTCGACACGCCCAGGGCGGGGTTTGAACCGGCAACCCTCCGACTGCCAAACAATCGGTCTTACCTCCTGAGCTATGTCGCCCCCATAGTATATGATAGATATTTCAAGCAAGACCCCATAGATCACTCCTTTCATACCAGCCCTACTCCCTGGGACAAATCCTTCCACTCGCCTCTTCCCTTTCGCATCCAGAGAAACAGCTTTGGCCAACTGAGCAGCAGACTTACAGTAAACAAGCAGCTTTCCATCTGCCAGAATCCTTGCATTTACAATTTCAGCCAGCTCTTCCTTCAATGCACTCGCGAGCAGACTGCCCTACCTTCAGTTTAAAGATCACTTTAAACTCTTCTGACTGGCTGCTGTCCATTCTCGTTATCTTTACCTGCTCTCCCCCTCCGTCTGACTCCTGAGATGAATTACGAGTAGTTTTAGTTTTCCTTTTCCTGTTTTTGCTCTTACTACTTTCCCAACTCCCCCCACCTTCATCCTCAGATTGCATATTACCAGAAACAGCAGCTCAATTTCTTTGTTTGATTGATTAAGACAATATTTAGTCGAATTCTCGTGTTGTTTGTACGGATCGTTAGGACTGCCAGGACTCTCTTTATACAAGTAGCTCCTCCCCTGGCATGAACCACCATGCATTAAATCAATTAGCTTAGAACAGCCAAACTACAATAAATGAACAATACAGAAAACATGAAACCAATTTCATAAGTAATCTATAACGTAAGAAAAGAGAATAAAGGCACTTGAAATGATCTACACGCAAATTATAAATAAATACAAAAATTCCCCCCGTAACCTGAGACTGCAATGGTAGATGCCATCCACCCCCGTCTACATTAGGTTGGTTTGTTCTGTTGCTCCATTTGGCAGTGCATGGAGCTGAGACATGGAAGTGAGTACGTTTAGCATGGTTTTAACGGTCAGTGAAAATAGGGGTGATGTGTTATTCAACCAAAACATTTAAACAGAAACATTTACACACTAGTCATTTGGCACATAAACAGTAAAAATAACACATACAAACGCGACATTACAAACTAGCACCAGCAGACCTTATCTGGTATTTTTAAAAAATCACATGATCAGAACAGACAGACAGAACAGTCATTGCCACACGAATACCTAACACAAACATGACTTTCCCCTATGTGGAATAAGCCGTCATTTTGGAATAACAGAGTTGCGTAATCTTTAATAAAAATGATTAGCATGGCTTACAGGCTCGTCACGGAATCAGTCTGTTACAGTGATTTATGGTAACAGGTTGCTAGAGTTTTAGAGAGAAGGTTAAGTGTTTAGGGAGACAGGTATAAAGTGTTAGGGCAATAGGTTTTAGGGAGACAGGTAATAAGGTGTTTTAGGGAGACAGGTATAAATTTAGAGACAGTAAAAGGTGTTATAAGGGGTTTATTAGTCTTTTAGCTTCACTAATTTCTGTCTTTTTGATTATAGGTTGAGTTTTTTTTCATTTTATCTTTGTTGAAAGGAATCCACTTCAGACTTTCATTCAGTTTGATCTCAAAATAAATGGATCCATAGCAGAAAGAATCTTGTGATTCAAGGCACAGTTGTGATATTTGAAGTCCAGAATTGAGATTTAAACCATTTTCCTGTACGGAAGTGTTAAATGGATGCATCAAATTTCAACAAACCCAACTGATCATTGATCACTTTGTTTCCATTGTAGTCCTTTGTGATCCTCACTTTAGCCTGTGTTTAATGTGTATCTCCATCTTTTTGGTTCCAGCTAATTTCCTATGTTTTGTTCATTGCCTTTTCTGCCTGTTCAAGAAAAAAGTAAATTAGTTGTGATTTCTTTTTTTTTTTCAAGATGGCAGAACATTAATCCAAGGTAAGTGTTCTTTTAGTTTGTACATTTTTACAATAACTAATCCTGCTTGAACAGAACAAAAGAAACACGTACACTGCAAAAATACATTTTCATGTTTCTCGAATGATAAAAAGATCATGCACTTTCTGTAATGTCAGTCTGCAACCTGAACATTGTACCTATGGGACGACCTTTTAACTTGTTTGAATAGCTTGACATGGAATGTGTGAAACACGCCCCACACAAAGAACAAACTATCAACGGCGGCAGCTGATCGCACTAAATGTGCAATTTACCAACATGTAACTGCCTGCAGGACAGCAGGCCCAAATACTCCTGGTCTGCAGAGACAAACTCCAAAGATATGATTATGTTGGGATGGCAGTTACAGCTTGGTGGGGCTGCATGCCCCATACCTGAACAGCGCTGAGAGTTTGGCACTTTTCAGGGTTCCCTACCACAGTACCACATAAAATAACCAAAAAGCCCCAATAATCATCATAATCAAATAATCATGAAAATATATAACCACAACAACCACCACAGACTCTGTCATTTCTGTAGATTCTGAAAACCATTTCAACAGAGAAAATTCACCAACAACTTCACATCTGCACAATAAAGCCCCAAACTTTATATTCAGCATTTTTTTCCATCTTTTTTTTTTTCCTGCCTGATTACATCATCTCCAATTCTCCAAGCCCAGATAGAATATGTTTCCCCATTGGACATTTAGGTACATCAGCTAATAAAAACATTTGATACACGCACACAAAATGGACAGACATACAAGTGCACACATTTAAAACAGTAAAATCTTGCAGCCCTGATGTGTACTTCCTTTGTAGCTCACTGGGTAGCGCATTTGCCTTTGTGTCTTTTTGGACGAGTGATAGACCCGGGTTCAAATCCTCCCTTGGACTGATGCAAACCTCTAACTCATTACACTTAGCTTGCTGGCTAACTAAAAATAAAACATTTTAATGATTGCTTTTGCATCTGTAAAATTTTTGTGGGAAAGTCATTTAAATTTCTGAAATCCAATGAAAATATAGCCACACTTCGGGCAGTTCTGCATTTTGCATTTTCACCGAGTTTAACGTTAGCTACCTGGCTAAGAAGACGACAGACCGAGTGTATAATGCTAGTACAGATACAGGTGCCTCTGAAATTAAGCTCCAACCAATGGGTTGCTAAAGATGTTTTAGGGAGACAGGTTAATAAAGGTGTTTTAGAGAGACAGGTTAAGAAAGGTGTCATAAGGGGTTTATTAGTCTTTTAGCTTCACTAATTTCTGTCTTTTTGATTGTAGGTTGAGTTTTTTTCATTTTATCTTTGTTGAAAGGAAACCACTTCAGACTTTCATTCAGTTTGATCTCAAAATAAATGGATCCATAGCAGAAGGAATCTTGTGATTCAAGGCACAGTTGTTATATTTGAAATCCAGTATTGAGATTGAAACCATTTTCCTGTAGGGAAGTGTTAAATTTATGCATCAAATTTCAACAAACCCAACTGATCATTGATCAGTTTCTTTCCATTGTAGTCCTTTGTGATCCTCTCTTTAGCCTGTGTTTAATGTGTATCTCCATCTTTTTAGTTAAAGAGCTTCTCGACACTGTGGATCTACACGCTTCTGGTAAGTGTTCTTTTAGTTTATACATTTTTACAATAACTAATCCTGCTTGAACAGAACAAAAGAAAAACATACACTGTAAAAATACATTTTCATGTTTCTCGAATGATAAAAAGATCATGCACTTTCTGTAATGTCAGTCTGCAACCTGAACATTGTACCTATGGGACGACCTTTTAACTTGTTTGAATAGCTTGACATGGAATGTGTGAAACACGCCCCACACAAAGAACAAACTATCAACGGCGGCAGCTGATCGCACTAAATGTGCAATTTACCAACATGTAACTGCCTGCAGGACAGCAGGCCCAAATACTCCTGGTCTGCAGAGACAAACTCCAAAGATATGATTATGTTGGGATGGCAGTTACAGCTTGGTGGGGCTGCATGCCCCATACCTGAACAGCGCTGAGAGTTTGGCACTTTTCAGGGTTCCCTACCACAGTACCACATAAAATAACCAAAAAGCCCCAATAATCATCATAATCAAATAATCATGAAAATATATAACCACAACAACCACCACAGACTCTGTCATTTCTGTAGATTCTGAAAACCATTTCAACAGAGAGAATTCACAAACAACTTCCCATCTGCACAATAAAGCCCCAAACTTTATATTCAGCATTTTTTTCCATCTTTTTTTTTTTCCTGCCTGATTACATCATCTCCAATTCTCCAAGCCCAGATAGAATATGTTTCCCCATTGGACATTTAGGTACATCAGCTAATAAAAACATTTGATACACGCACACAAAATGGACAGACATACAAGTGCACACATTTAAAACAGTAAAATCTTGCAGCCCTGATGTGTACTTCCCTTGTAGCTCACTGGGTAGCGCATTTGCCTTTGTGTCTTTTTGGACGAGTGATAGACCCGGGTTCAAATCCTCCCTTGGACTGATGCAAACCTCTAACTCATTACACTAGCTTGCTGGCTAACTAAAAATAAAACATTTTAACTATTGCTTTTGCATCTGTAAAATTTTTGTGGGAAAGTCATTTAAATTTCTGAAATCCAATGAAAATATAGCCACACTTCGGGCAGTTCTGCATTTTGCATTTTCACCGAGTTTAACGTTAGCTACCTGGCTAAGAAGACGACAGACCGAGTGTATAATGCTAGTACAGATACGGGTGCCTCCGAACTTAAGCTCCAACCAATGGGTTGCTAAAGATGTTTTAGGGAGACAGGTTAATAAAGGTGTTTTAGAGAGACAGGTTAATAAAGGTGTCATAAGGGGTTTATTAGTCTTTTAGCTTCACTAATTTCTGTCTTTTTGATTGTAGGTTGAGTTTTTTTCATTTTATCTTTGTTGAAAGGAAACCACTTCAGACTTTCATTCAGTTTGATCTCAAAATAAATGGATCCATAGCAGAAGGAATCTTGTGATTCAAAGCACAGTTGTTATATTTGAAATCCAGTATCGAGATTGAAACCATTTTCCTGTAGGGAAGTGTTAAATTGATGCATCAAATTTTAACAAACCCAACTGATCATTGATCAGTTTTTTTTCCATTGTAGTCCTTTGTGATCCTCACTTTAGCCTGTGTTTAATGTGTATCTGCATCTTTTTAGTTAAAGATCTTCTCGACAATGTGGATCTACAAGATTCTGGTAAGTGTTCTTTTAGTTTATACATTTGTTGAAAAACTAATCCTGCTTGAACAGAACAAAAGAAAAACATACACTGTAAAAATACATTTTCATGTTTCCCGAATTATAAAGAGATCATGCACTTTCTGTACTGTCAGTCTGCAACCTGAACATTGTACCTATGGGACGACCTTTTAACTTGTTTGAATAGCTTGACATGGAATGTGTGAAACACGCACCACACAAAGAACAAACTATCAACCGCGGCAGCTGATCGCACTAAATGTGCAATTTACCAACATGTAACTGCCTGCAGGACAGCAGGCCCAGATGCTCCTGGTCTGCAGAGACAAACTCCAAAGATATGATTATGTTGGGATGGCAGTTACAGCTTGGTGGGGCTGCATGCCCCATACCTGAACAGCGCTGAGAGTTTGGTACTTTTCAGGGTTCCCTACCACAGTACCACATAAAATAACCAAAAAGCCCCAATCATCATAATCAAATAATCATAAAATTAATAACCACAACAGCCACCACAGGCTCTGTCATTTCTGTAGATTCTGACACCATTTCAACAAACAGAATTCACAAACAACTTCACATGTCTGCACAATAAAGCCTCAGACTTTAGATTTAGCATTTTTTTCCATCTTCTTTTTTTTTTCCTGCCTGATTACATCATCTCCAATTCTCCAAGCCCAGAAAGAATGTTTCCCCATTGGACATTTAGGTACATCAGCTAATTAAAACAGTTGATACACACACACAAAATGAACCTACATACATGCACACATTTAAAACAGTAAAATCTTGCAGCACTGATGTGTACTTCCCTTGTAGCTCACTGGGTAGTGCATTTGCCTTTGTGTCTTTTTAGACGAGTGATAGACCCGGGTTCAAATCCTCCCTTGGACTGATGCAAACCTCTAACTCATTACACTAGCTTGCTGGCTAACTAAAAATAAAATATTTTAACTATTGCTTTTGCATCCTGTGAAATATTTGTGGGAAAGTCATTTAAATTTCTGAAATCCAATGAAAATATAGCCACACTTCAGGCAGTTCTGCATTTTGCATTTTCACCGAGTTTAACGTTAGCTACCTGGCTAAGAAGACGACAGACATGATACACTGTACAGTACGTGCTCGAATAACTCCAACAAGGTGCTAAAGATGTTTTAGGGCAGGTAATAAAGGGTTTTAGGGAGACAGTTAATAAAGGTGTTTTAGGGAGACAGGTTAATAAAGGTGTTTTAGGGAGACAGGTAATAAGGTGATGGGTATTAGTCTTTTAGCTTCAGAATTTCTGTCTTTTTGATTGTAGGTTGAGTTTTTTTCATTTTATCTTTGTTGAAAGGAAACCACTTCAGACTTTCATTCAGTTTGATCTCAAAATAAATGGATCCATAGCAGAAAGAATCTTGTGATTCAAGGCACAGTTATATTTGAAATCCAGTATTGAGATTGAAACTATTTTCCTGTAGGGAAGTGTTAAATTGATTCATCAAATTTCAACAAACCCAACTGATCATTGATCACTTTGTTTCCATTGTAGTCCTTTGTGATCCTCACTTTAGCCTGTGTTTAATGTGTATCTCCATCTTTTTGGTTCAAGCTAATTTCCTATGTTTTGTTCATTGCCTTTTCTGCCTGTTCAAAAATAGTACATTAGTTGTGATTCTTTTTTTTTCTCAAGAGGAACAGTTCCCCAGATGGTAAGTGTTCTTTCAGTTTACATTTGTACAAAATCTAATCCTGCTTGAACAGCACAACAGAATAACATCACTGTAAAAATACATTTTCATGTTTCTCGAATGATACAAAGATCATGCACTTTCTGCACTGTAGTCTGCTTTGCATCTGTAAATTTTTGTTGAATGTTATTTAAATTCTGAAATCCAATGAAATATACCCACACTTCGGCAGTCTTCATTTTGCATTTTCATCGAGTTTAACGTTAGCTACCTGGCTAAGAAGACGACAGACCGAGTGTATAACGCTAGTACAGATACGGGTGCCTCCGAAATTAAGCTCCAACCAATGGGTTGCTAAAGATGTTTTAGGGAGACAGGTTAATAAAGGTGTTTTAGGGAGACAGGTTAATAAAGGTGTTTTAGGGAGACAGGTTAATAAAGGTGTTTTAGGGAGACAGGTTAATAAAGGTGTTTTAAGGAGGCAGGTTAATAAAGATGTTTTAGGGAGACAGGTTAATAAAGGTGTTTTAGGGAGTCAGGTTAATAAAGGTGTTTTAGGGAGACAGGTTAATAAAGGTGTTTTAGGAGACGGGTAATAAGGTGTTTTAGGGAGACAGGTTAATAAAGGTGTCATAAGGGTTATTAGTCTTTAGATTCACTATTTCTGTCTTTTGATGGGAGATGTAATTTTTTTTTCATTTTATCTTTGTTGAAAGGAATCCACTTCGGACTTTCATTATTCCATGTTTTTGGTTCACCTAATTTCCTATGTTTTGTTCATTGCCTTTTCTGCCTGTTCAAGAAAAAAGTAAATTAGTTGTGATTTCTTTTTTTTTTCAAGCTGTCGAAACATTCATCCAAGGTAAGTGTTCTTTTAGTTTGTACATTTGTACAATAACTAATCCTGCTTGAACAGAACACAACAAACACATACGCAGCAAAAATACATTTTCATGTTTCTCGAATGATGAAAAGATCATGCACTTTCTGTAATGTCAGTATGCAACCTGAACATTGTACCTAAGGGAGGACCTTTTAAAATATTTGAATAGCTTGACATGGAATGTGTGAAACACGCACCACACAAAGAACAAACTATCAACGGCGGCAGCTGATTGCACTAAATGTGCAATTTACCAACATGTAACTGCCTGCAGGACAGCAGCCCGAGATACTCCTGGTCTGCAGAGACAAACTCCAAAGATATGATTATGTTGGGATGGCAGTTACAACTTGGTGGGGCTGCATGCCCCATACCTGAACAGCGCTGAGAGTTTGGCACTTTTCAGGGTTCCCTACCACAGTAGCACATAAAATAACCAAAAAGCCCCAATAATCATCATAATCAAATAATCATGAAAATATATAACCACAACAACCACCACAGACTCTGTCATTTCTGTAGATTCTGAAAACCATTTCAACAGACAGAATTCACAAACAACTTCACATCTGCACAATAAAGCCCCAAACTTTATATTCAGCATTTTTTTCCATCTTCTTTTTTTTCCTGCCTGATTACATCATCTCCAATTCTCCAAGCCCAGAAAGAATCTTTCCACATTGGACATTTAGGTACATCAGCTAATAAAAACATTTGTACCTCACACAAAAAGGACGACATGCTAGTGGGGCCCCCAATTTTAAAACATAAAAACTTGCAGCCCTGATTTGGACTTCCCTTTAGCTCACTGGGTAGCGCATTTGCCTTTGTGTCTTTTTGGGACGAGTGGGGGGAAAAAAAGGGTTTTTTGGGGGGGGGTTTTTTTTTTTAAAAAAAAGGGGGGGGTTTTGGGGGGGAAAAAGGGGGGGGGGGGGGGGAAAGGGGGGGTTTTTTGGGGGAAAGGTTTTTTGGGGGGGAAAGGGGGGGGGAACAGGGTTTTTTTTTTTAAAAAAGGGGGGGGGGAAGGGGAAAAGGGGGGGGTTTTTTTTTTAAAGCGGAAAAAAAAGGGGGGGAAAAAGGTTGGAAAAAATTTTGGGGGGGGGGGAAAAAGGGGGTTTTTAAAAAAGGGGAAAGGGGGGGGGGGGGGAAAAATTTTTTTGGGGAAAAAAAAGGGTTTTGGGGAAAAAAAAATTTTTGGGAAAAAAAAGGGTTTGGGGAAAAAAAAAGGGTTTTTGGGGGTTAAAAAGGGTTTTTTTTAAAAAAAAGGGGGAAAAAATTTTTTTGGGGGGGAAAAAATTTTTAAAAAAAAGGAAAATAAAAATTTGGGGGGAAAAAAAAAATTTTTTTGGGGAAAAAAAAAGGGGGGGGGGGGGAAAAGGGGTTTTTTTTTTTGGGTTTTTTTTTAAAAATTTTTTTTTTTTTTTAAAAAAATAAAAAATTTTTTTTTTTCCCAAAAAAATTTTTTGGGAAAAGGGGGGGGGGTTTTTTTTTTAAAAAAATTTTTTTTTTTTTAAAAAGGGAAAGGGGGGGGTTTTTTAAAAAAAAGGGTTTTTGGGGGGTTTTTTTGGGGTTTGGGGGGAAAAAAATTTTTTTTTTTTGGGGGGAAAAGGGTTTTTTTTTTTTGGGGGGGGGGGGGGGGGGGGAAAAATTTTTTAAAAAAGGGGGGAAAAAAAAAAACCCTTTTTGGGTTTTTTTTTTTTGGGGGGAAAAATTTTTGGGGGGGGTTTTTAAAAATTTCCGGGGGGTTTTTTAAGGGGGGGGGGGGGGGGGAAAAAAAAAAACCAAAATTTTTGGTGCCTTTTCCCAAAAGGGTGAAAAATTTAAACAAACCCCAAAAAAAACCCGGTTTTTGGGGAAAAAAAAAAAAAAAAAATTTTTTTTGGGAAAGGGGGGGGGTTTTTTTTTTTCCCTTTTTTTTTTTGGGGCCCCCCGGGGCCTTTTCCCCCCCAAAAAAATTAAAAAAAAAAAAATTTTTAAAAAAAAAAAAAACCCCCCCCTCTTTTTTTTTTGGGCAAAAAGAAAAAAAATTTTTAACCCCCTTTTTCCCCAAAAAAAAAATTCCCCCCATTTTTGTTTTCTTTTTTTTAAACCCCAAACCCCCCCAAAAAATTTTTCCCCCCATTTTAAAAAAAACCCCCCAAAAAAAAAAAATTTTTCCCCCTTTTCCTTTTTTAAACCGGGGAAAAGGGGGGTTTTTTCCCCCCCCCCCGGTTTTCCGGGTTTTTTTTGGGGGGGGGGGTTTTTTAAAAAAAAAAACCCCAAACCCCCCCTTTTTTTAAAAAAAATTAAAATTTTTTTTTTCCCCCTCTTTCCCTTTCCCCATTTTTTAAAAAAAAAAAACCCCCCCATTTTAAAATTTTTTTTTAATTTTTTTTTTTAAAAAACCCCCCCCCCTTTTTAAAAAAAATTTGGGGGGGGGGCCCCCAAAATTTTTTAAAAATTTTAAGGGGGGAAAAATTTTTTGGGGGGCAGGGGGTTTTAAAAAAGGGTTTTTTTTTTTGGGGGGAAAATTTTTTTGGGGCCCCAAAAAATTTTAAAAAAAAAAATTTTTTGGGGGGGAAAAAAAACCCCCCAAAAAATTTTAAAAAAGGGGAAATTTTTTTAAAAATTCCAAAAACCCCCCGGGGTTTTTTGGGGGGAGGGGCCCCAAACCCCCAAAAAATTTTAAATTTTTTTAAAAAAAATTTTTTTTTTGGGGGGGGGCCCCCTGAATCCCCGGGTTTTTTTTTTTCCCCCCCCCAAAAAAAGGGGGGGCCTTTTGGGGAAAAAAAATTGGGAACCTTTTTTTTAAAAAGGTTTGGGGGAATCCCTTTAAAAAACCCCCCCCCCCCAACCCCCCCCAAAGGCCCCCGGAAATTTAAAAAAAAGGGCCAATTATTTTAAAAAAAGGTTTTTTTAAATTTTTTCCCCCGGAAAAAAAAACCCCTTTTTCATTTAAATTTCAAAAAAAAGGGTTTTTTTAAAAACCCCCAAAAATTCCCCCCCCTTTTTTTTTTTTTTAAAAAAAAATTTTTTTTGGGGGCCCCCCAAAAAATTTTCCCCCCCTTTCAAAAAGGCCAAAAAAAAAAATTTTTTTTTCCTTTTTTTGGGGTTTTTCCCCCCCCAAAAAAAACCCCCCTTTAACCCCTTTCCAAAAAAAAATTTTTGGGTTAAAACCCCCAAAAAAAATTCAGGTGGGTTTTTTTTTCCCCAAAAAACCTTTCCCTTTTTAAAAAAATTCCCTTCCAAAAAAAAAAAAAAATTTTTGGGGTTTTTTAAAAAAATTTTTAAATTTTTTTTTCCCAATTTTAAATTTTTTTTAAAAAAAATTTAAAAACCCCTTTGGTTTTTAAAATTTCCCCCTTTCCGGAAAACTTTGGGCCTTTTTTTAAAAATTTCCAAAAAGGGGAAAAAAAAGGGAAAAAGGGGTCCTTTTTTTTAAAAGGGAAAACCCCTTTTAAAAATTTTTAATTTTTTTTTTAAATTTTTTTTTTAAAAATTTTTTTTTTTTAAAAAAAAAAGGTTTTTTTGGGTTTTTTCCCGGGGGTTTTGGTTTTTTTAAAAAAATTTTTTAAATTTTTTTTTTTTCCTTTTTTTAATTTTGGCCCCGGGGGGGTTTTTGGGAAAAAATTTTTTTTTTTTTTTTTCCCCCCCGCCCCCCCTTTTTCCCCAAAAAAAAAAAAATTTTTCCCTTTTTTAAAAAAAATTTTTGGGGGTTTTTTTTTTTTTCCCCAAAAAAATTTTAAAAAAAAAAAATTTTTTTTTTGGGGGGTTTTTTTTGGGGGGTTTTTAAAAAATTTTAAACCCAAAAAAAAAAACCCCTGGGGGTTTTTTTTCCCGGGGCCTTTGGAAAAAGGGGGGGGGGGGCCCGCCCCCCCCCTTTTTCCAAAAAAACCCAAAAAAAAATTTTAAAGGAAAAAGGGGGTTTTTTAAAAAAAAAAGGGGGAAAACCGGGAAAAATTTTAAAACTTTTGGTTTTTCCCCCCCCTTTCCCCCTTTTTCCCCCCCCCTTTTTGGGGGGCCCCCAAAAAAAAAAAAAAATTAAAAAAATTTTTTAAAACCCTTTTTTTTTTTTTCCCCAAAAGGGGGCCCCAAAAAAAAAGGGGGCCCCAAAATTTTAAAAAAAAAATTTTTTTTTCCCGGGCCCCCCCCCCCTTTTTTGGGGGGGGAAAAACCCCCCTTTTTTTTTTTTAAAAAATTTCAGGGTTTTTGGGGGTTTTCGGGCCCCCTTTTTGGGGTTTTTAAAAAAATTTTTTTAAAACCCAAAAAAAATTTTTTTTCCCCCCCTTTTTTTTTTTCCCTTGAATTGTTTTCCTTTTTTCCCCAAAAAAAAGGGTTTTAATTTTTCCCCCCCAAACCCCCCTTTTTTGGGTTTTTTTTTCTTTTTTTGGCAAAAAAAAAAATTTTTTTTTTTTTGGGGAAATTAAAAACCCCCCTTTTTAAAAAAAAATTTTTTTTAACCCCAAAAAAAAAAACCCCCCAAAAAAAAAGGGGGAAAAATTTTTTTTTTTCCCCCCCAAAACCCCCCTTTTTTTTTTTTTCCACCCCAAAAAAAAATTTCCCCCCAAAATTTTTTTTTTTTAAAAAAAATTTTTTTTTAAAAAAATTTTTAAAAAAAAAAAGGGTTTTTTTAAAAAAACCCCTTTTTTTTTGGGAAATTTTAAAAAAATTTTTGGGAAGTTTAAAAAAGGGCCCCCAACCCCCCAAAACCCCCTTCAAAAAACCCCCAAAAAAAAAAATTTTTTTGGGGGGGTTTTTGGGGGCCCTTTTTTTTTTTTGGGGTTTTTTTTTTTTTCCCCGGGGGCCCCCCCTTTTTTTTGGGGGGGGGAAAAAAAAAAGGGGCCCCCCAAATTTTCCGAAAAAAAAAACCCCCCTTTCCCCCCTTTTTCCAAAAAAAAAAAAAAACCCCCCAAAATTTTTCCCCCCTTTAAATTTTTTTTTTAAAGGAAAATTTCCCCCCCCAAAAAAAAAAACCCCCCTTTTGGGGAAAAAAAAAAACCCCCCTAACCCCCTTAAAAAACCCCCCCCAAAAAAAAAATTTTGATTTTTTTTTTTTTTTAAAAAAAAATTTTTAAAAAAAACCCCCCCCTTTTTTTCCCTTTTTTTTCCCCCAAAAAACCCCTTCCCCCCCCCCCCCAAAAAAAAAAAAATTTTTTTTTAAAAAAAATTTTTAAGAAAAAAAAAAACCCCAAAAAAAAAAAATTTTTTTTTTTGGGAAAAATTTGGGGGTTTCCTTTTTTTAAAAAATTTTTTTTAAAAAAAATTTTTTAAAAATTTTTTTTTAAAAAAAAGGGGGAAATTTTTATAATTTTTTAAAAATTTTTTTAAATTTTTTTTTTTGGGCTTTTTTTTTTTTTTTTTAAAAAAGGGGAAAAAAAAAACCCAAAAAACCCCCCCAAACCTTTTTTTTCCCTTTTTTCCCCCCCCCCAAACCCCAAAAAAAAGGGGAAAAAAAGGGGAAAAAAACCCCTTTTTTTTTTTTCCCAAAAAAAAGGGGTTTTAAAAAAAAAACCCCCCCCCGGGGAAAAAAAAAAAGGGGAAAAAAAAAAAGGGGAAAAAAAAAATTTTTTAAAAAAACCCCCCCCCGGGGTTTGGGTTTTTTTTTTGGTTTTTTTTTTGGTTTTTGGGGGTTTTTTTTTTAAAAAAAAAATTTTTTTAAAAGGGGAAACCTTTTCCCCGGCCCAGGTTTTTTAAAAAAAAAAGGGGGAAATTTTTTTTTTTAAACCCTTTTTAAAAAACCCAAATTTTTTACCCCAAAAAAGGCCCCCCTTTTTTTTCCCCCCTTTTACAAGAAAAAAAAATTTTTGTATAAATTTTTTAAAATTTTTTAAATTTTTTTGGGGGGGAAAAAAAAAAAACCCCCTTTTTTTTTTTTTTAAAAAATTTTTTTAGCCCCCCCTTTCCGGGAAAAAAAGGGTTTTTTTTTCCTTTTCCCCCCCCAAAAAAACCCCCCCAAAATTTAAAAAAAAAAAATTTTTTTTTTTTTTTAAAAAATTTTTAAAAATTTTGGTTTTTAAAAAAATTTTGGGAAAAAAAAATTTTCCCCCCAAAAATTTTTTAAATTTTTTCCCAAAAAAAAAAAAAATAAAAAATTTGAATTTTTTTTAAAAATTTTTTTTAAAAAAAAAATTAAATGTTTCCCCCCCAAAAAAATTTAAAACCCCCCCCTTTTTAGGGGAGGGGGTTTTTCCCCAAAATTTTTTTTTTTGGGGGGTTTTTTTGGGGTTTTTGGGGTTAGGGGGGGAAAAAAAAAAATTTTTTTTTTTTTTTTTAAAAAAAAATTTTAAAAAAAAAAAATTTTCCCCAAAAAAAAAAAATTTTTAAAAAACCCCCCCTTTTTGGCCCCAAAAATTAAAATTTCCGGCCAAAAAGCCGGTTTTAAAAATTCCCCCCTTTTGTTTTTTCCCCCTTTTAAAACCCCCTTTTTGGGGCGGGGTTTAAAAAAAATTTTTTTTTTAATTTTTTTAAAAATTTTTGGTTTTTTTTCGGGGAAAAAAGGTTTTTTCCCTTTTTTTTAAAAATTTTTTAAATTTTTTTTCCCCCCCTTTTTTTTTTTTTTAAAATTTTTTTTTTTTTGGGGGGAAATTTTTGGGGTTTTTTTTTTTAAAATGAACCCCGGGGGTTTTGGGGGGGCCCCCCCCCCTTTTTTTAAATTAAATTTTGGGGTTTCTTTTTCCCCCCGGGGGGAAAGGAGGGGCCCCCAAAAAACCCCAATTTTTTTGGGCGGGGTTTTTTTTTTGGGGGAAAAAAAAAGGGGGGGGGGGGGAAAAAAATTTTGGGGAAAAAATTTTTTTGGGGGGGGGGGAAAAAAAAAAAAAAAATTTTTGGGGGGGTTTTTTTTGGGGAAAAGGGGAAAAAAAAACCCCCCCCTTTTTGGGTTTTTTTTTTTTTAAAAATTTTTCCCCAAAAAAAAAAATTTTAAAAAAAAATTTTTTTTTTTCCTTACCCCCCCTTTCAAATTCCCCCCCCGGGGGGTTTTTTTTAAAAAAAAAACCCCCCAAAAAAAACCCCCCAAAAGAAAAAAGGGGGGGGGAAAATTTTTTTAAAATTTTTAAAAAATTTAAAAAAAACCCCCTTTTAAAAAAATTTCCCCCCCTTTTTTTTAAAAAACCCCAAACCCCCCAAAAAAAAAAACCCCCTTTTAAAAAACCCCCCAAAAATTTTTGCCAAATTTTTTCCCAAAAAAAAAATTTTTTTTTTTCCCCCCGGGGCCCCGGGTTTTTTTTTTGGGGGGTTTAAAAAAAAGGGGGGGGGGGGGGGAAAAAAAAAAAAAAAAAAAGGGGAAAAAAAAAAAAAACCCCCCCCCCCAAAAAAAAAAAATTTTTAAAAAAAAAAAAAAAACCCCAAAAAACCCCCCCTTTTTTAAAAAACCCCCCCCAAAAAAAAGGGCCCCCCCTTTTTTTTTTAAAAAAATTAAAAAAAAGGGGGGGAAAAAAAAAATTTCCCCCGGCCCCCCCCCCTTTTAAAAAGAAAAAAAAAAACCCCCCCCCCCCCCCCCAAAAAAAAACCTAAAATTAAAAAAAAAAAAAGGGCTCCCCCCCAAAACCCTTCAAAAAGGGGGGGCCCCAAAAAAAAAAAAACCCCCCCCCTTTTAAAAAATTTTTAAAAAAAAATTTTTTTTCCCCCCCCCCAAAAAGGGGCCCCGGGTTAAAAAAAAAAAAAAAAAAAAAAAAAACCCCCCCCCCCCCCAAAAAAAACCCCCCAAAAAATTTGCCCCCCCCGGGGGGCCCCCCAAAAAGGGTTGGGCCCCCCTTTGGGGGGGTTTTTTTTTAAAAAAAAACCCCCGAAAAGGGGGAAGTTTTTTTTTTTGGTTTCCAAAAAAAATTTTTTTTTAATTTTTTTGGAAAAAATTTTTTTTAAAATTTTCCCTTTTTTTGGGGGGGTTTAAAAAAAAGGGTTATTAAAAAAACCCGGAAATTTTTTTTTTTTTTTTTTTTTCCCCCCAAAACCCAACCCTTTTTTTGAAAATTTTAAAAAATTTTTTAAATTTAAAAATTTTTAACCCAAAAAAAATTTTTTTTTTCCCCCCCTTAAAAAAAACCCCCCCCAAAAAAGGGAAACGGGGAAACCCGGGAAAAAAAATTTTTTTTTGGGGTTTTTAAACCCAAAAAACCCTTTTCCCCCCCTTTTTTTAAAAATTTTTTTCCCAAAAAAAAAACCCCCTTTTTTAAAAATTTCCTCCCTAAAAAGGGTTTTTTTAATTTTTTTTTAACCCCCAACCCCTTTTTTTTTTAAAACTTTTTTTTTTTTTTTCCCCCAAAAAATTTTTTAAAAAAAAACTCCTGAAACCCCCAAAAAAAAAATTCCCCCCTTTCAAACCCCCCCAAAAAAAACCCCCCCCCCCCCCCCTTTTTTTTTTTGGGGGGTTTTTTTAAAAACCCCCCTTTTTTAAATTAAAAAAAGGGTTTTAATTTCCCCCAAAAAAATTTTTTTTTCCCCAAATTTTTAAAAAATTTTGGGAAAAAGGGGAAAAGGGGGTTTTTTTAAATGGGTTTTTTTCCTTTTTTAAAAAAAATTTTTCCCATTTTTTTTTAAAACCCCTTTTAAATTTTTTTAAAAAGGGTTCCCCCCTTTTTTTTTTTTTAAAAAAAAATAAAAATTTTTTTTTAAAAAGGGCCCCCCAACTTTTTTTTTTTTAAAAAAAGGGGAAAAAAAGGGGTTTTTGGGGGTTTTTTGGGGGGGGGGGGGCCCCCTTTTTTTGGGGGGAAAAAACCCCCCTTTTTAATTTTTAAAAGGGGGGGGGGGTTTTTTTTTTTTTAAAATTTTTGGGGTTTTTTTTTTTTGGGGGGTTTCCCCTTTTCCTCAAAAAAAAAAAATTTTTTTCCCTTTTTTTTTTCCCAAAAAAGGGGGTTTTTTAAAATTGGGTTTTTTTTTTTTTTTTTTCCCCAAAAAACCCCCCCCCAATTTTTGGGGGGGGTTTTAAAAGGGGGGGGAAAAAAAAAATTTTTTAAAAAAAAAAAGGGGGGGGGAAGGGGAAAAGGGGGGAAAATTTAATTTTCCCCGGACAAAAAAAAAGGAAAAGGGGGGGGGGTAAAAGGGGGAAAAAATTTCCCAAAAAAAACCCCCAAAAAAAACCCCCCAAATCCCTTTTAAAAGGGGAAATTGGGGGTTTTGGGAAAAAAAATTTTTTCCCCCCAAATTACCGGGGGGGGAAAGTTTTTCCCCAACCCTTTTCCCCAAAAAACCCGGGGCCCGGGGGGGGTTTCCCAAAAATTTTTTCAAAAAAATTTTTTTTGTTTTGGGGAAATTTTTTCCCCCAAAAAATTTTTTTTCCCCCCAAAATTTTTTTTCCAAAAATTTTTCCCCCCCCCTTTTTTTCCCCCCCCCCCCCCCCGGGGAAACCCCCCCCCTTTTTTTTAAACCCCCCAAAAAAAAAAAAGCTTTTTTTTTTCCCCCCCCAAAAAAACCCCCCATTTTTTTCCCCCTTTTTCCCCCCCCCCCCCTTTTTTTAAAAACCCACCCCAAAAACCCTTTTTTTGGGGGAAATTGTTTTAAAAAAAACCCAAAAAAATTTTTTTTCCCCTTTTTAAAAGGGGGGGGGCCCCCCGGGGGGGAAAAAAGGGGAAACCCCCCCCCTTCCCCCCCTTAAAAACCCCTTTTTTCCCTTTTCCCCTTTTAAATTTTTTTTTAAAAAAACCCAAAAAAAAATTTTTTCCCCCTTTTTAAACCCCAAACCCCCCAAAAAAAAGGCCCCCCTTTAAACCCCCAAAACCCCTTCCCCCCCAAAACCCCCAAAAAAAAAAAAACCCCCCCCCCCAAAAAAATTTTTTAAAACCCCCCCAAAAAAAAAAAATTTTTTTCCCCAAAATTTTTTTAAAAACCCCCCCATTTTTTTTTCCCCCTTTAAAAATTTCAAAACCCCCCCCCCCCCCAAAAAGGGGGAAAAAATTTTAAACCCCCAAATTGGGGGGGGGGAAAAAAAAAATTTTCCCGGGCCCCCCCCCCCAAAAAAAAACTCCCCTTAAAAAAAAAAAGGGAAACCCTTTAAAATTTTTTTCCCCCCCTTTTTTTTTTGGGGTTTTTCCCCCCCCCCCCCCCCCCTTTTTTTTTTTCCCCCCCGGGGGGGACCCTTTTTTTTCCCAATTTTTTTTTTTTTGGGGTTTTTTTCCAACCCCCCAAAAACCCCCCCCAAAAAAAAATTTTAATTTTTTCCCCCTTTTAAAAAAAAAAAAAAAAATTTTTTTTTTTTGGGGGGGGTTTTTTTTTAAAAAAAAAATTTGGTTTGGGGTTTTTAAAGGGGGAAAACCCTTTTTCCAAAAAATTTTTAAAAAAATCCCCCGGGGGGGGGCCCCCCCCCAAAAAAACCCCCAAAAAACCCCCAAATTTCCCCCTTTAAAAAAAAAAAATTTTGCAAAAAAACCCCCCCCCCTTTTTTGGCCCCGGGGGGGGTTTTTTGTCCCCCGGGGGGGGGGGAAAAGGGAAAAAACCCCCCCCCCTTTTTTTTTAAAAATTTTAAAACCCCCCCTTTTTCCCCCTTTAAACCCCCCTTGGGGGGGGCCCCCCCCCTTTTTTCCCCCCCCCCCCCCTTTTAAAAACCCCCCCCCCCCCCTTTTTCCCAAAAAAAAACCCCCCTTTCCCCCAAAAAATTTTTAAAAAAAGGTTTAAAAAATTTTTTTCCCTTTTTTTTTTTTCCCCCTTAAAAAAAAAAAAAAGGGGGTTTTTTTTTTTTTTCCCCCCTCCCCCTTTTTTTTTTTCCCGCCAAAAAAAAATTTTGGGAAAATTTTTTTTTTTGGGTTTTTTCCAAAAGGGGGCCCAAAATTTTTTTTCAAAAAAAAAAAAAAAAACCCTTCTTTTTTTTTTAAAAAAAAAAGGGAAAAAGGGGAAAAAAAAAAAAAAAAAGGAATTTTTAAAAAGGCCCTTTTTTTAAAAAAAAATTTTTTTGGGGGGGGTGGCCCCCCCCCCCGGGGTTTGTTTTTTTTGGAACCAGGGCTTTTTTTCCCTTTTAATTTTTTTTTTAAAAAAAAGGGGGCCTGAAATTTTTAAAAAAAAAAAGGGGGGCCCCTTTTAAGGGGTTTTCGTTTTTTAAAAAAAAAACCCCCCCTTTTTTTTTTTAAAAAAAAAAATTTTTAAAAGGGGAAAAAAACCCTTGAAAAAAAACCCCTTTTCCCCCTTTTAAAACCCTTTTTAAAAAAATTTTGGGTTTTGGGAAAAAATTTTGGGGGTTTTTTTAAAGGAATTTTTGGGGAGGGGGTTTAAAAGGGGGGGCCAAAAAAGGGGTTTTTAAAATTTAAAATTTTTTTTTTTTTTAAATTTTTTTTTTTAAAAAAAAAAAATTTTTGGGGGGGGTTTTTTTTAAAAATTTTAAAAAAAAAAATTTTGGGGGAAAAAAGGGGGGGGGGGGAAAAGCGGGGCCCAAGAGGGAAACATGACTGTTTTTCTTTTCTCTGTTTTATTTTGAAAGTTTCATTGAAACGGAAATGACTGCATACTTCCTAAAACACGCCAGCTGGGAAGGGTTTTGTTATTTTTATTTTCTCCAACCCCATTTCTTCTTCCCGGGCCTCAGATTTCCCGCATGTCCCCGTCTGTCTAAAACCTGTTTTACATCCCCGAAAAAAGGGGGATTAAATCAAAAAAACTATTTTTTAAAACTAAAAAAACCCAAGAAAAGGTCAGAAATTAATTGGGATAACTATAACTTTTTAAAAGTTCAATAAATGTCTGTTTTTTTAAATGACCCGAAAATCTTCATCCCGGTTTTGCAATGTGCCGTAAACTGGTGGGAGGATGCTGCAATCCCTTAGAAAAAAAAGAGATGAATCAAACGGAGACTGCCTTCCGTCAAAATCAGAAAAAAATGGAGGGCCCCCGGGGTGACAACAAAACTCCCCAAAATTTGATCACCACCTGCCACCTTGTTGGCCCTTACTGGTACTACCCGATATGATCTCTGATGCCACTGTTGGGGAATGAGGGTGATAATATTGAAATATTTGGGAAACATTTTGCTGGAATGACACCTTTCCCCTCATGCAGGCTGTCCCCCCCTCCCGGGTCTCTGTCAGGGGTGTTCCCACCTCTCAGCGCTCTGTCAGGCTGTTTCCACACCCTCAGCACTCTGTCAGGCTGTTCCCACCTCCCAGCCCCGGGAGGCTGTTTTCCCCCCCCTCCCAACTTTCTGTCAAAACTTTTCCCACACTCCCAGCTTCTGTGTCAGGCTGTTCCCCCCACCTCCCAGCTCTCTTCAGACTGTTTCCCCACCTCCCGGGTTCCCAAGGGTGTTCCACACCTCCCAGCTCTCTGGCAAGCTGTTCCACCCCCACTCCCCCGCTTCCCGTGCCCCTGTTCCCAAAAACCCCCCCAGCTCTCTGTGCAGGCTGTTCCACACACTCCCAGCTCTCTGTGCAGGCTGTACCACACACTCCCAGCTCTCTGTGCAGGCTGTTCCACACACTCCCAGCTCTCTGTGCAGGCTGTTCCACACACTCTCAGCTCTCTGTGCAGGCTGTTCCACACATTACATTACATTACATTATAGGTATTTAGCTGACGCTCTTATCCAGAGCGACTTACAACAGAGTAACCAAACTCAGGATCAAGTCCGCTTAAGTCCATTGAACAACATGTAGATAAAAAGCCTTTACTATGATGCATACAATAAGGAGAAACAAGATAGTCTGAACAAAATTTTTTTTTTTTTTTTTTTTTAGTTATGGAGGGGGTTTAGGGAAGAGAGAGAGGTACACAGAGAAGAGGTGGCCTTGAGTTTCCGTTGAAGGTGCTTCAGGACCTCTGCTGTTCTGACCTCCACTGGAAGATCGCCCACCATCGTGGGGCCAGAACTGCAAAGAGTCGAGACCTTGTTGCTGCTCGTGGTAGGGGAGGAATCAGCCGCCCTGTAGTGAGCTTCGATCGGAGCGATTGGCGCTTGTAGGGTCTGATCATCTTCTGCAGATAACCAGGAGCTGACCCTTGACTACTTGGAAAGCAAGCACCAGTGTCTTAAACCGGATGCGAGCTTGCACTGGTAGCCAGTGGGAGGGAGATGAGGAGGGAGTGACGTGGGAGTCACGAGGGAGGTTGTAAACCAGACGTGCTGCTGCATTCTGGATGAGCTGAAGGGGTCTGGTGGCTGATGCTGGGAGGCCAGCCAGGAGGGAGTTGCAGTAGTCCAGACGTGACAGTATCATGGCCTGGACCAGGAGCTGTGTGGAATAATTGGTGAGGAGTGGTCTTATTCTGCGGATATTGTACAGGATGAACCTGCACGACCGGGTGGTTGCCGCGATATTCTCAGAGAGTGACAGCCTGTTGTCGAGCACAACTCCAAGATTTCGGGCACTCTGTGAAGGGTGTAGGGGAGTGTCTCCTAAAGAAATGGGGAGATGAGAAGTGGGAGAGGTAAGAGAAGGACATTCCCAGGCTTTTGTGGATATAAACACTTCCTGAAATCCCAATCAGATCACTCTCTGGTCTTCTCTTTCTGATCCCGAACGGATTAACCGTCTCGTTTCTACACGAGTGAGTTGGATACACAATGCAAAAGACACAGAGCTCCTTCTCAGTGAGAAGTTAGTTGTCACACTGTACTTAATTTTATAAAAGGGAATTTGTCTATTCTGTTTGTTCATACTGTTAAAGGTTGATTGATTGCACTGAAACTACAACTGAGGCAACTTTTCACATGGCAGTTAGTGAGAATCCAGAAGCAAACATCATTTCAAGCCCAAACTTGAACGATTACAGGAAATTACAATTCATCAAGCCTCAGAGTTCCTCTCAGGAAATTCCCACTAAAATACCAGCTGTGTCTTTCCCTTCTACGAAACAACAATTTTGATTCCAACCAATCCGCTGCACTGAAACTGCTCTCCTCACAGTCCCTCTCCGGGCAGCTCCACCCTCACCCTCCTGGGCCTGTCTGCTGTGTTCAGTACTGCCAGTCACTTTGAGACAGTGAGGCTTTCTGACCAATCACCTTGAGACAGTGAGGCATTCTGACGAATCACCTTGAGACAGTGAGGCTTTCTGCCCAATCACCTTGAGACAGTGAGGCTTTCTGACCAATCTCCTTGAGACAGTGAGGCTTTCTGACCAATCACCTTGAGACAGTGAGGCTTTCTGGCCAATCACCTTAGGACATTGAGGCTTTCTGACTGATCACCTTGAGACAGTGAGGCTTTCTGACCAATCACCTTGAGACAGTGAGGCTTTCTGACCAATCACCTTGAGACAGTGAGGCTTTTTGTCCAATCACCTTGAGACAGGTCTAAAAGACTCATGAACAGACTGAGGGTGATGATGTGGTTTCTCAGACAGGTCTGTGTGCTGTAGCTGGAAATGGCTCAGGTACAGTACAGTGTGAGAGTGGATCGGACTGTGACCAGTAGAATATCTGTGTTTGATTAAACCTTCCAAAAGGAGCAGAAGAGGCCACTCACAGGGCCACACACAGGACCACACACTGGGGGACACACAGGGGGACACACAGGACCACTCACAGGGCCACACACAGGGCCAAGCACAGGGCCATGCAGAGGGCCATACACAGGGCCATGCAGAGGGCCATGCAGAGGGCCATACACAGGGCCATGCAGAGGGCCATACACAGGGCCATGCAGAGGGCCATACACAGGGCCATGCAGAGGGCCATACACAGGGCCATGCAGAGGGCCATACACAGGGCCATGCAGAGGGCCAAGCACAGGGCCATGCAGAGGGCCATGCAGAGGGCCATCACAGGGCCTGCGAGGCTACAGGGCCAGCAGGGGCCACACACAGGGCCATGCAGAGGGCCATGCAGAGGGCCATACACAGGGCCATGCAGAGGGCCATGCAGAGGGCCATACACAGGGCCATGCAGAGGGCCACACACAGGGCCATGCAGAGGGCCATGCAGAGGGCCATACACAGGGCCAAGCACAGGGCCATGCAGAGGGCCACACACAGGGCCAGCGTACAGTGTGTAGTGTGCTATATTTAAAGCTCCCTCCGCTGTTATGGGCACTCACTTAGGACACCAGCTTCTGGAACAATCCCTGCATATCATCACTAACTGACATATAGTGCCCTCCAAAAGGATGGCAACAGTAGAATTAAATTTGTTATTAAGCTTTTCTATAATGTTCTCCTTCTGTATGTGTGTGTTAATGTTCTCCCCCTGTGTGTGTGTTAATGTTCTCCCTCTGTATGCCTGTGTTAAGGTTCTCCCTCTGTACGTGTGTGTTAATGTTCTCCAGCTGTATGTGTGTGGAAATTTCCTACTTCTGTATGTATGTGTTAATGTGCTACTTCGGTATGTGTGTGTGAATGTTCCCACTGTGTATGTGTGTGTTAATGTTCTCCATCTGCATCTGTGTGTTAATGTTCTACTTCTGTATGTGTGTGTTCTTGTTCTCCCTCTGTACGTGTGTGTTAATGTTCTCCCTGTGTATGTGTGTTAATGTTCTCTGTATTGCCAGAAATGAAGCCTGCATCAAAACTTTTCTTTGGAAAAGTCCACTTTGTTTGTCAAGCCTGCTCTTGTCCTCTGCTCTTGAGTCCACGCCCCTAGTCAAGTGGGTTGGTGGTTAGTATGCAGGACTCCCAACCAAGAGACCTGTGTTCAAGCTTCTGTCAGGGAACCATCCGTAACAACTTCTTTATGTGTGTATTAATCTTCTCCTGCAGTATGTGTGTGTTAATGTTCTCCCTCTGTACGTATGTATTAATGTTCTCCTGTAGTATGTGTGTGTTCAGGTTCTACTTCTGTATGTGTGTTCATGTTCTCCCCTTGTCTGTGTGTGTTAATGTTCTCTTGCTGTTTGTTTGTGTTAATGTTCTACTTCTGTATGCGTGTTCATGTTCTCCCCTTGTCTGTGTGTGTTAATGTTCTCTTGCTGTTTGTTTGTGTTAATGTTCTACTTCTGTATGCGTGTTCATGTTCTCCCCTTGTCTGTGTGTGTTAATGTTCTCTTGCTGTTTGTTTGTGTTAATGTTCTACTTCTGTATGCGTGTGTTAATGTTCTCCTGCAGTATGTGTGTGTTAATGTTCTCCTGCAGTATGTGTGTGTTAATGTTTTACTTCTTTGTGTGTGTTAATGTTCTCCTGCAGTATGTGTGTGTTAGTGTTCTCCCCTTGTCTGTGTGTGTTAATGTTCTCTTGCTGTTTGTTTGTGTTAGCAGTGTAGCACAGTGGGTAAGGAACTGGGCTTGTTAGCGAAGGACACTCGTGCTAAACCTTGAGCAAGGTACTTAACCTGCATTGCTTCAGTATACACCAAGCTGCATAAATGGATACATTTATAACAACTGGATAGGAGCGTCTGCTAAATCCCTGTAATGCAATGTTAATGTTCTCCTGTTGTATGTGTGTGTTAGTGTTCTCCCTCTGTATGTGCGTGTTAAGGTTCTCCTTCTGTATGTGCGTGTTAATGTTCTCTCTCGGTGTGTCATTAGCTGTGCAATCGTCTGCCTGCTCCAGCTGCACACTCCTGACACAGTGACTGTGCAGCTCAGCTGCAGAACTGCAGGGTGAAAACACAGTTAAAAATACCCACTCAGTAACGCAGAGTACCGGAAAAACACGCTGTCTGGAAGCTGTTCCTCTTTCCTGCTGAACAACAGCAAGAAGCAGCCAAGGAGAAAAATGTAAAATAAAATATGCAGGATAAAAGGTGTCAGTATGTTACCATTTAATCCTTTAAGTACAGAAGTTTTACATTTAACAAAACATTTACACATTTTTCCCAAATAAATAGAAGCTTTCGGTGAAAGCACTGCAGGTTTGTTTGGTTTGTTTGCAGAAAGATCATGCCCTTGTTTATTTGGCTGGATCATCACTCACTACATTCTACATTACACAGTCAGCTGCCATACTGTACAATACACAGGTACTCATAATTCATAGCAAATTTTAAAAGTTAAATGGAAAATTGGCATTCATGTGTATGTATGTGTTTGTGTGTGTGTGCGAGCGTGTGTGAGTGAGTGTGTGTGTGTCTGTGTGCATGTGTGCCTGTGTGTGTGTGCACGCGCACATGCATGTGTGTGCCGGTGTGTGTGTGCATGTGCCTATGTATGTAAATGTGTGTGTGTGTGTATGTGTGTGTGTGCCTGTGTCTACAGTGATGTGTCTGCCTCCTGATATCTCCTCCTGCCTCTTTTCTCAGTGCTGCAAACAATGTGCCAAACCATTTCTGATTGACTTGTGAGTTATGAAGGTGACTGCATGTGTACATTTGTGTTACAGCTCTGTAACTGTCTCAGAAGATCTTCTTCGTCTTCTCCTCTCAGTGCTGCAACCAATAAGGGAAACATGGTCAGAGTAGGAACACAATACTGCTGGTATAAGAACATTAATGCTGCTGGTATAAGAACATTAATGCTGCTGGTATATGAACAGTAATACTGCTGGTATAAGAACATTAATGCTGCTGGTATAAGAACATTAATACTGCTGGTATAAGAACATTAATGCTGCCGGTATATGAACATTAATACTGCCGGTATAAGAACATTAATACTGCTGGTATATGAATATAAATAATGCTGGTATAAGAACATTAATACTGCTGGTATATGAATATAAATAATGCTGGTATAAGAACATTATTACTGCTGGTATAAGACAGGAAGTCTGTAACAGTGACAGGTGCGGTTACCTGGGCAAAGTAAGAATTCTTCCTTTTCTGTACTGATGGATTAAAAGTCCGACAGCCAGGGTCACCAACACAAACTCCACCAGCCTCAACACAAACATTATATACAGCAGAGCATCATGGGAACCATGACCTAGAGAGAGAGAAAGAGAAAGAGAGGGAGAGTGTGAGAGAGAGAAAGACACAGACAGAGAGAAAATGTCACCTACTTACAGTGTTGTTATGGGTCTATGCTCCTTCACTGATCCCTACAGACTACTGCTCCTTACCCTCCTCCCTACAGACTGCTGCTCCTTACCCTCCTCCCTACAGACTGCTGCTCCTTACCCTCCTCCCTACAGGCTGCTGCTCCTTACCCTCCTCCCTACAGACTGCTGCTCCTTACCCTCCTCCCTACAGGCTGCTGCTCCTTACCCTCCTCCCAGGCTGCTGCTCCTTCCTCCTCCCACAGACTGCTGCTCCTTACCCTCCTCCCTACAGACTGCTGCTCCTTACCCTCCTCCCTCAGACTGCTGCTCCTTACCCTCCCCTACAGGCTGCTGCTCCTTCCCCCTCCTCCCTACAGACTGCTGCTCCTTACCTCCTCCCTACAGGCTGCTGCTCCTTACCCTCCTCCCTACAGACTGCTGTTCCTTACCCTCCTCCCTACAGGCTGCTGCTCCTTACCCTCCTCCCTACAGACTGCTCCTCCTTACCCTCCTCCCTACAGACTGCTGCTCCTTACCCTCCTCCCTACAGACTGCTGCTCCTTACTCTCCTCCCTACAGTCTGCTGCTCCTTACCCTCCTCCCTACAGGCTGCTGCTCCTTACCCTCCTCCCTACAGACTGCTGCTCCTTACTCTCCTCCCTACAGTCTGCTGCTCCTTACCCTCCTCCCTACAGGCTGCTGCTCCTTACCCTCCTCCCTACAGACTGCTGCTCCTTACCCTCCTCCCTACAGGCTGCTGCTCCTTACCCTTCGGCCTGCAGACCTGTGTGGGGTAGAAAGCTGTTCTTTCCTCACTGACTGGGTTTTTAGCCACACAGGTATAGGTGAAGTTGGACACCTCTATCTCCAGAGTGAGGGACAGGGAGCTGAGACTCAGGCTGCTGGTGTGGGACAGTCTCTGTCCCTCTGTCCTCCAGGACAGGGTGACCTGTCTCCCATTCTGCACAGAGCCCTGCAGTGAGCAGCTTCTGCCCCCTTCAGCTACTGATGTAATATGAGGCTTCGACACGGATTCTGTAAGAGACCCCACAGCACAACATCACTGACACAGAGTATCACTGACACACTCAGCATCACTGACACAGAGTATCACTGACACACTCAGCATCACTGACACAGAGTATCACTGACACACACACACACACACTCAGCATCACTGACACAGAGTATCACTGACACACTCAGCATCACTGACACAGAGTATCACTGACACACACACACACACACACACACGGCATCACTGACAGAGTAATACTGACGTGGCACAGCTTCACTGACACAGAGCATCACTGACATGGTACAGCTTCACTGATACACACACACACACACAGCATCACTGACACAGAGCATCACTGACACACACACACACAGCATCACTGACACAGAGCCTGGGTAGTGCAGGTGGAGGTAGTTGCTTAATTACTTAATTGCCTGATTGCTTCCACCTGCCTGTGGCCCAATATAAGCCCAGTAGTATGAGGCAGGGGAGAGTTTCTTTTGGGTCTTGTGATTTGTGGGGAGAGCTTTGGTTTTGTGAACGTTGTGTGTTTTTGTTTGTAATTTAGATTAATAAATGTCTGGGTTTGTTTTTAGATCAGTTTCTGTCGTGTTTTTGATCCATCTGGACTTTGTTTGTTGCGGCCAGTCGAGCCAGCCGTAACAAAATTGGGGGCTCGTCCGGGATATAAGCAGCTTGTGAGGGTAATTACTTGTGACTATTAACGGGGGAGTGTATACATATATATATATAAAATTTTCCCCTGGGGAGTTTTGGTCTGTGATATATTGTTGGGTAGTGGGTTTACTGTCACCTGTTACGGAAACTGTATTGGTACTTTGTATTTCGTATTGGTATATTGGAAACGGTATTTGTTACTGTCATAGATTTATTGTGGATGACTCCGCTTCTTAGTTATGGATTCTGGTGTTGGCTTGTGCCCGATTTGTGAAAGTGAATGTATTCGAGCCGTAGCAAAGGCTTCACTGAGTTGCATAAGAATCCACGCGTTAATGAGTTTCTGCTCTCTGTCCTTTTCTACCTTGCGTTCTTTTGAGGGAGGAATTGGTCCTACTCGCCGCATTGGGGTGAGCTTCAGAGAATTGGGGTACTGGGCGACAGGTTTTGGAACTTGCAGCATCTGACTGAGCTCGCAGTGGAGCGAGGGATTTTGAAAGTGGAAACGATGGCCACAGAGATGACGGAGGCTGATTTTAAATTAAGACTCGCTGAATTGGAGTTTAAGAAAATACAGCTAGAAAATGACAAGCAGCTTGAACTTGCTAGAATTAATGCCAAGCTAAAAGACCGAGAATTGGCTTTAGCTGAGGAGAAACAAAAAGACGCGGCGGCCTATCGAAATCAGCGCTTGAGTTTGGTTACGGAAGGAAAACTTGATGCCTCTGTATTGTCTGTTGAAGGGGAGGATTCTCAGTCACCTGTCCATAGTAGCGCTGTGCACAATCTGAAATTGGTTCCTAAATTTAATGAACGTGATTTGGATACCTTCTTTATACTCTTTGAAAGGCTAGCAGCAAACCGAGAATGGTCGGAGGCTGATAAAATTCTTTTACTCCAGTGTGTTGTAGTGGGAAAGGCTCAAGAGGTATTTTCCGCCCTCGGAAACCCTGGCGTCCTATGAGCAAGTCAAGGATGCAATTCTGAAGGCTTATGAATTGGTCCCCGAAGCCTACCGGCAAAAATTCAGAACATTTAGACGAGGGACCAGCAGACTCATGTGGAGTTCGTGCGAGATTTGGTAATCCAGTTCGATCGTGGAGGAAATCCTCCAAAGCCACTTCATACGGGAACTTGTGATTTGTTAGTCCTAGAGCAATTTAAAAACACTGTGTCAGAGCAAATCGCTACTCACTTGAGCGAGCGGGCGACTTAAGCCCATGGATGCTGCGGTGATGGCTGACAATTACGCACTGACCCATAAGCATGGTTTTGGCGGTTTTCGGCCCCGTGCAAATAGTCCTCATACCCAGAGTGAGACGCTTACAGGCTCGGCACACTCTAGATCGCCAGTCATGAACCAGACTGGCAGCGGATTTGTAAATCCAAGAGAGGAGCGATTGTGCTTCTTTGTAAAAACCTGGTCACCGTATTGCTGGGATTGCAGGGCATGGCAGAGCAAAAACAATACATCCAAGCACTCAAGCCCACGGGTTTTGTTAGAAAACAGTCTCCCAGACATCTCCCTGATTGCCCCTGAAAAGAAAACTGACTCTGGCTATGAGCCGTTCCTTTCGAGGGTCTGATATCTCTTCCTGGTGCGCCGCTGATCAAAAATCTGGCGGTTTCTCCGAGATACCGTGCGCCACAGTCGCCATGGTTGGCTGATGTGTTGCCCGGGTCCGGCGTAACTTCCAGTGGCGCAATGTGATCGTTCAGGGAATTGAGATGGGGTATAAATCTCTTCCTTTCACAGAGTGCATGTTGACACGGAGTTGGCCCTCAGGATGTTTTAATGTTGCTGTGTGTTCTGCTCTACCTGTCGTAGGCGTGACGTTTATTATGGGAAACGATATTGCTGGTGGTAAAGTGCGTCCCTCTCCGGAGGTTGTAGAACAGCCCAACACGCTTATGTCCCAAGCCATGTCTGAGGTGTTTCCGGCCTGCGTGCTCATCCGTGCTCAAGCACGGAAGCAGGGGGAAGATATTAATTTATCGGAATCGGTGTTAGCACCCCCTGGTGATGTTGATGAGTCAGAAACTGAGTCTCCAGTTTCCTACATAGCGAGATGCTTAAAACTGAGACCTTACCGAGTGAGCTGGAGGAGGCGAACGAAAGGCAATCAAGCAATTCACAGTCAGAATTGCCTCTCTTGTACTGCCGTCACTCGTGGAAAATCTTGTTTCTGCTCAGCAGTTTGATCAGTCACTGCGTCAGTGTTTTGACGCGGCTGTCACACCCGGGGCCAAAAAGATGACCGTAGCTTATTTTGTGGACAAGGGGGAATGTTGATCCGGAAGTGGTCTTCTCCTGTTGCTGCTGGTATGGAGGGGGCGTGACCTATCAGATTGTAGTGCCGTTGCTTACCGACGCAAGTGTTATCCTTGGCACATGAAACCCATGGTCTGGCCATAGGGAGTTACAAAGACGTATAACCGTGAAGCAAAGCATTTTTTTGGCCTGACTTAAAAATGCTGTAGCAAAACACTGTAGATCATGTCATGTTTGTCAGATCACTGGAAAACCTAATCAGGTTATTCCTCCGGCCCCTCTCTGTCCAATTTCTGTAATGGGTGAGCCCTTCCAGCACGTAATTGTGGGATTGTGTGGGACCCTCCCCAAGGCAAAATCTGGTCAACAGTTCCTCCTTACCATTATGTGTATAGCGACCAGATTTCCTGAGGCTATTCCTCTGCGTAAATTACCGCTAAACGGTGATTAAAGCACTGACCAAATTTTTCTATATTTGGTTTTCCAAAAATTATTCAGACAGATCAAGGCACTAATTTTCTTTTCCAAGCACTTTAAACAGTTCTTACATTCTCTGTCCATTACGCATCGAGTTTCTAGTGCGTATCATCCCGAGTCGAGGGTGCACTGGAACGGGTGGCACCAAACACTCAAGTCTGCTCTCCGCAAATACTGTCTGGAGACGGGAACAGGTTGGGATGAGGCTGTGCCCTTTGCATTGTTTGCTTTGAGAGAAGCGGACAAGAATCGTTAGGGGGTTCAGTCCAGCTGAACTGGTGTTTGGACATGCGGTACGAGGTCCTTTAAAGGTTTTAAAAGAATAGTTTATGTCTGATGACTCGTCCTCCCAGTCTAATGTGTTGGATTGTGTCAGTCAGTTTAAAGAGCGGTTACACGATGAGTGCTTGCTTGCCAAAGAGGCGCTTTATTCCTCACAAGGGACTATGAAGCGTCGGTATGACGAGAAGGCTGTAGTGCGCTCTTTCAAGCCGGGAGATCAGGTCCTGGTGTTGCTGCCTGTTCTTGGATCTGCTCGCTTTTCTGGTCCATACACTGTGGAAGAGAAACTTAGTGAAACGGATTATGTAATCCGAACACCCGACCGCAAGCGCCAGTCTCGTGTTTGCCACATTAATATGCTCAAAACATATCATGTTAGAGAGACACCTTCCGGAGGACGGGAAGGAGGTATTACCGTTTATTGTTAGTCCTGCCCTTATAACTCCCCGTCTATGTTGTGCAGAAGATGAAGATGGTCTTGTGCTTCGGAACGCACCTCAACAGTGCGCTAGACTAACAAATTCTGAGTCCTTGTTAAACTTGTCTTCCCATCTGGCTCATTTATTAGATAATCAGTGCGGTGATATAGTTCAGTTAATCGGTGACTATCCGGCACTTTTTGGTGACATCCCCTCTCAGACAACTGTCTTGCAGCATGACATTGATGTGAATGGCTCGGTTCCCATTAGACAACATCCATACCGTATCAATGCTGTAAAACGGGATGCTATGAAACAGGAAGTGCAGTATCTCTTAGACAATGAATTGGCTAAGCCCAGCTCCAGTCCCTGGAGTTCTTTCGCAAGGTAAATGCGATTACAGTGCCAGACTCCTACCCTCTGCCGAGGATGGAGGACTGCATCGACAACATTGGTTCCGCAAAATTCGTGACTAAACTCGACCTACTTAAGGGGTATTGGCAGGTTCCTTTGACACCCCGTGCCTCTGAAATTTCTGCCTTCGTCACCCCAGATGACTTTCTGCAATATAATGTTTTGGATTTGGACTTCGAACGCCCTTCCCCACCTTCAGCGGTTGGTGAATACAGTCCTAGCTGGTGTACCTGATTGCTATGCTTATTTGGATGATTGGTTGTAAAGTCGGACAGTTGGTCCGATCACATTCAAGTATTGGAATAGTGTTCGACAGGTTAAGAAGCAACGCTCACTCTGAACCTGGGCCAAGTGCGAATTTGGTAAAGCGACCGTAACCTACTTGGGGAAACATGGGTCGAGGTCAGGTCCGTCCAGTTGAAAGGTCGCTGCCATCGCTGAGTTTCCTGCGCCACCACAAGGCGTGAAGTAGCCTTGCTCGGAATGGCAGGTTATTATAGAAGTTTTGTAGAAACTTCTCTGTGGTTGTCGCCTTGACTAGTGCCCTCAGTGTGATTAAACATTTTGAATGGACCCAGATTGTCAGCACGCCTTTGAAAGTGTTAAGGCGTTGTTATGTAGCGCCCCTGTGTCGCTGCCCCAGACTTCGCACAAACCGCTTTGCTAGAGGTTGATGCGAGTGCCCTGGGAGCTGGTGCCGTGCTTCTGCAGGAAGATGCGGAAGGAGTTGATCACCCTGTCTTTTTTTCCCCGGAAGTTTAATAAGCACCAGATACGATATTCCACCATTGAGAAGGAGGCGCTTGCGCTGCTATTATCATTGCAGTTCTTCGAAGTCTATCTTGGCTCTAGTTCTGTGCCCATTGACGTCTACACGGATCACAACCCATTGGTTTTTTTGTATAGGATGTACAACCAGAACCAGCGCCTCATGCGTTGGTCTCTGATTGTACAGAATTACAACATTGTGATTAAACATAAGAAGGGGAAGGACAATGTGGTAGCGGATGCGCTATCTCGTGTTTAGTGGGTGCATGATACTAAATTTGGGATTTGTATACTGTTATATTGTATTCCCCTGTCATCGTGTATTGAACAAACTTTAGTTCGTTCTTGTGTGGGGGAGTGTTACGTTCGCGTGTGGGATGCGGGCGTGCGTTTTTCTCCCCTCTTTCATTCTGCTCTCTCTCGGTTGCTGTCATTTCCACAGGAGTCCGTGTGCCGCCCTTCGTTATTCCCATTGGTCATCCCCGCTGTCCATCATCAGAGTTCTCCCGCTCATCCCCCCCATCTGCCAATCAACTCCCTCCTGCAATCATGTCTCCCCCAATCATGCCTCAGCTCTCAATTTAAAATATCCCCATTTCGTTCCTGCCGGAGCCTTCCGTTTCCTCATTTGTGCTGTGTGTTTGGGCAAATGCTAGGTTGTGTGTGTTATTTGAGAGAGTTGTGTGGTCTAAAATTTCGTCCTCCCTGTTTCGCTTCAGAGACCAGTGTTAGGTAAGTTCCGGGGGCCCCTATACACGTGTTGACACGTAGGGTAAGGGCTCTGTCTAAATACGCGCATTACTGACACACGCTATGGCTGAGTTTCATTATATTTACTTGAGTTCCAGATAAATGTTTAACTGCAAGTATGCAAACAGAAAGTACCCACTAAAATCCTTGGATATGCACATGCAATTCTGTGCTCGTCAGAACCCAGATTTTTTGAGTCAATACAACATATTCCCAGAGTTCATTGCACTTAACATTGCAACGATCATTCACCTTTGTAACCACCAGCAAAACAAGAGGTTTTGTATGTGTAATTGTCTCAAAAGTAACTTATCAACAGCAAGTTAGCTAACAATTAAGAACAATTTTTATTATATATTTATGATATATGTAATGAAAATGATTCAGTATTAAATAGCCCCTTAATTGACAGTGGTAATAACTGCAACAAACTACTATGTATACAGCAGATTAGCTAATAAATTGCTAGCCTTAATAGCACCTCAACATCACCTAACAATTCTGATGTAGGAAAAAAAATCAGCAATTGGATCATTCATTCAATTATCTTTTTCCCCTGAGTAGCTGGAAGAACCCACGTAAGAAGCACTGAGTTATGCTGATTTCAATCCGGCAACCAATAAAGTGGTTGCACAACTCTACTTTTATTTTTCTTCTTTGGTAAAAGATATTCTGATGCTAGATTTGACATTATATTATATTCTGATGACATTACACAAAATAGTAAAAAATAAAAAATGGTCACAAAATACTGCATGTGTGAGTATGAGATCATTAGGGAAAGCTCTATGATTTGCAAACATTTAGTTGAGATTCTGAATGTACCCAATAAAAATGTGCCCAAATTGTGAGTGTGAAGGCTTGCAGGTTTAATTCTGTCTTGTGCTGCTGCATGTACCACTGGTCAAGGTGGAGCTCGCTGCAGTCAAACGCCCCTGTAGGGTAAATGCCCCCTTGTGTACAATGAACATTTCTCAACGTACGTGCGTGAGCTAAGAAACACCTGTTAATACTGACAAAGCGCCGTTAGCCTGTTGCGGTTAAAGACCCCAGTGCTGCAAGCCTACACCACAGGCGGCGGGACGCTACAAAGGAACAGCCCTGTAGAGAACACAGCTCCCCATCTTCTACAGTTAGTGTGAAACGGGTTTCAGCGTCTAGTCCAGAGACTGTAGGTCCAGTCTTATCAGGGAAACACGTGGTGTCAGCGGCCAGCCGAAAGAAGCTGACACTACAGACCGCGTCTTTAACGCCGATTCATTGGTCTCCACATTGATAAGAAGATAAACCGGAAACCACGCGGAGAAGCACAATCGTGTATATGCACATAAATGCACATCTTAACGACCAATGGTATCCACCTAATTCAGATCTTTTAATTCTAATTTTTGGGAAACCAAATTAATTTTCGTTTTTAATTTGCGCCCACTAAAGTGAACAATATTGTTTGTACATTTTAACCAACCAAACACGACACGTCACAATTACTTGAAGTTACTGTCTGCGGCAAATTTATTTTAACGACGCCTTCAAGTAAACTTGGTGCTGTTGTCGCGGTCGTGCTAGGACAGGCAGTGGAGTGACAACCGCAAGATCGAGAAACCACAGTGAGTCAGAACTTCTGCTAAGTTTTCGCTGAAGTCGGTAAAATGCTCCTTTCACCCCAGACCTACTTCCCCTCATTGTAGTGTGTTGGTAATGAGAGCCTGGCCGGTAGGCTAGTTAATGCTGTAAAAATAAAAGTAATAGAAAAACTGCTTCTTTTTTTAATTTTTATTTTTACAAAATATCGCTGAAAATTCCAGTTTAAACCAGCCTAAACTGGTCTAGCGGTGTTTTAGACACTTTTAGCTGTTCAACCAGCTCTATCACCAGCTGTCCAGCCTAGTCAACTAGTCCGTTCACCTGTTCAGACCGCCGTAGTCCAGCTAGAGAGGAGGGGGTATCTGCAGGATTACTGAGTTAGATTGATAACTGTCCCGGGTAAACTGACTATTATTACTTCAGTCCATGTTCCAGATTGAGCTCTGGGTTTTACTCAGTGTTATTCAGCTAACTCAGTAATCCTGCTTCGCGAAATACGCCCCAACTTTAACCAGTCACAGGCCGGTTAAAACCAGCTAGAAGTGCCGAACACACATCTTAACCATCTTGAATCTTGAACCATCTCAGAATCCCACAAGCCGCGCCTTTTCATTTCCATACGGCTGCTTTTTACATTGCAATGACGTGTGCATGGTCAGAAATTAATGGATCTTTGAAGTGCTATGGGGCGTGGCAGGCGGGCGTGTTATGTACAGAATATAAAAATTAAAAAAAAATCATTTTCTATACCCCCAAGTAAATATACTTACAAAGAGCGTATTACAGGGAATGCAGAGGAATATGGCAGTGTTTCTAAACACGTATACTGCTTTTATCGAAAATATGTATTTCCTCAACGGAAGCATTTTTAAGCTCTCCAAAGTAGGCTCGTTACATTTCTGAGCTGTGGGGGGCCTCTGGTGGTGTAATTCCGCATTGTAACTTCAGACATGCAGCTCAACGTGACGTCAGCACAGCATGTACGCTAATATTCGGGTAAAAGAGAACCACGGTCGCACATCTTTTTCATTCAGCCATAGTAATCAAGTCCAGAGAGGGAGAGTTGGAGTTCGGTGCAGGCAGACGCGGAGGATATTTCAGTTGTTTTTCATCAATTTAAAAAATAATTTTTCAAAAATTGTGCGAAATGCGGCAAATAAGACCCTTTAAGATTTTAAGCTATGTGCCTTTTTAATTCAAAATCTTTGCTTAGTCCCTGACTGCTTGGGGGATTAATCATTTGCAAAACACTGAAATGAGAATAAACTAGAAACATCAAAACCACGAGTCAGCTGAAACAAGCAGCCCATCTGAGTTTTACTCATGGTCAATGACCATAGCAGCGCTGCTCTTTGAGTTGTAATAGCCTGCTGGCAGCTGTTCAGATAGCCTACTACTCCAGCATACTGCCTACTACTCCAGCATACTGCCTGCTGCTCCAGCATACTGCCTGCTGCTCCAGCATACTGCCTTACTACTCCAGCATACTGCCTTACTACTCCAGCATACTGCCTTGCTACTCCAGCATACTGCCTTGCTGCTCCAGCATACTGCCTTACTACTCCAGCATACTGCCTTACTACTCCAGCATACTGCATTGCTACACCAGCATACTGCCTTACTACTCCAGCATACTGCCTTACTACTCCAGCATACTGCATACTGCTCCAGCATACAGCCTACTACTCCAGCATACTGCCTACTACTCCAGCATACTGCCTTACTACTCCAGCATACTGCCTTACTACTCCAGCATACTGCCTTGCTACTCCAGCATACTGCCTTGCTACTCCAGCATACTGCCTTACTACTCCAGCATACTGCCTTGCTACTCCAGCATACTGCCTTGCTACTCCAGCATACTGCATTGCTACTCCAGCATACTGCATTGCTACTCCAGCATACTGCATACTGCTCCAGCATACAGCCTACTACTCCAGCATACTGCCTACTACTCCAGCATACTGCCTTACTACTCCAGCATACTGCCTACTACTCCAGCATACTGCCTTACTGCTCCAGCATACTGCCTACTACTCCAGCATACTGCCTACTACTCCAGCATACTGCCTACTACTCCAGCATACTGCCTTACTACTCCAGCATACTGCCTACTGCTCCAGCATACTGCCTACAACTCCAGCATACTGCCTACTGCTCCAGCATACTGCCTACTACTCCAGCATACTGCCTACTGCTCCAGCATACTGCCTACTACTCCAGCATACTACCTACTACTCCAGCATACTGCCTACTGCTCCAGCATACTGCCTGCTGCTTCAGCATACAGTCTACTACTCCAGCATACTGCCTACTACTCCAGCATACTGCCTTACTACTCCAGCATACTGCCTGCTGCTCCAGCATACTGCTGAACAAACAAAGAGCCACGAGGGGCATAAAACGAAAACTAAAAAAATACAAAAAGAACTACACCAGTACGGAAAACAAACGGCAGAAACGCACAGAAACACACAAGCGGAAACAATGTAAGAAACACAAACAGGTAAAAAACACAGGCAGGTACATACGGTCTGAAACAAACACAAGTCGGAAACAAACACAAGCAGGTCAAAAACACAGGCAGGCAGATACATGTAAGTCCAACAAACACAAGGACTTCCTCTACAGCCGAAATCAGAGCTTTTTCTCTTTTCTTTTTAAAAGTGTTTTATTAAATTTGCAGGCACATTGCATGTTAAAATATCTCACAAAGTCATTAAAGAAAATAAAATGTTACAAAATCTACATCATCATTAAAATATATAAAAATTCAAGAGTCCATGGTTTTTCTTACACACACAGTCCATAATTTGTCATCTTTCTAAACCCATCATTATTTGTTTAATTACTGCATCACTACTAATAACAGTTTGATGACTAATCAATTTGCACCTTGTCTTCCTTATTTTTGAATTTATTGCACAAATTATTAACCAAAAACATTTTGACAAGTGTGTGTGCAGTAAAAAATGTAATACTGTGTGCATTCTCTTGTGTTTATACCTTGTCTCTGTGCGTCTCCAGCAGTGAGTGTGTTTGGCCAGTCTGTGGAGCTGGATGGCATTGTGGGAGAGAGCATAGAGTTCCCAACCAAAGTGGAAACCAGCGGGAGTTTGATACACAGCAGTGTCACCATTGGACTTGTCCAGGGTGGGGAACTTATATCTCTCACTCACCCGGAGTTCAAGGGCAGGGTGCAGTGGAACAAAAGCACTGGACTCTTCTCCCTCTCTGGGCTGAGGCTGAATGACTCTGGAGTCTACAATGTGCAAAATGACGGGCAGAAATCAGTCTCTTTGCTCCTTTCACCCCAGACCTACTTCCCCTCATTGTAGTGTGTTGGTAATGAGAGCCTGGCCGGTAGGCTAGTTAATGCTGTAAAAATAAAAGTAATAGAAAAACTGCTTTTTTTTTTCTTTTTTTTTTTAACAAAATATCGCTGAAAATTCCAGTTTAAACCAACCTAAACTGGTCTAGCGGTGTTTTAGACACTTTTTTTAAAAAATGTTTTATTAAATTTGAGGCACATTCATGTTAAATATCTCACAAGCATTAAAGAAAATAAAATGTTACAAAAACCACTCTCATTTAAAAAAATTTTAAAAATTTAAAGTCCCCGGTTTTTCACACACACATCCATTTGTCTCTTTCTAAACCCCTCATTATTTGTTTAATTTCTGCATCATCTAATAACAGTTTTATGA
>NW_026986311.1:0-131008 GCF_018555375.3 Anguilla rostrata
GAGGGGAATGTTGTACAGCAATCAAAGTAGGAGAGGAATGTTAGCGGGAATTGCAGTAGGAGGGGAATGTTGTACAAGAATCACAATGGGAGGAATGTTGTATGGGAATCGCGGTAGGAGGGAAATGTACAGAAATCACAATGGGAGGGGAGTTTTGTTCAGGAATCACAGTAGGGAGGGGAATATTGTACAGGAATCACAGTGAGAGGGGAGTGTTGTACAGATATCACATTGGGAGGGGAATGTTGTACAGGAATCACAGTGAGAGGGGAATGTTGTACAGAAATCACAGTGGGAAGAAAATGTTGTACAGGAATAACGGTGGATGGGGAGTGTTGTATAGATATCACAGTGGGGGGATTTGTACAGGAATCACAGTGAGAGGGAATGTTGTACAGAAATCACAGTGGGAAGAAAATGTTGTAAAGGAATAACGGTGGATGGGGAGTGTTGTATAGATATCACAGTGGGGAATGTTGTACAGGAATCACAGTGAGAGGGGAATGTTGTACAGGAATCACAGTGGGAGAGGAATTTTATACAGGAATCACAGTGGAAGGGGAATGTTGTACAGGAATCACAGTGGGAGAGGAATTTTATACAGGAATCACAGTGGAAGGGGAATGTTGTACAGGAATCACAGTGGGAGGGGAATGTTGTACAGGAATCAGAGTGGGAGAGGAATTTTATACAGGAATCACAGTGGAAGGGGAATGTTGTACAGGAATCACAATGGGAGAGGAATTTTATACAGGAATCACAGTGGAAGGGGAATGTTGTACAGGAATCACAGTGGGAGGGGAATGTTGTACAGGAATCACAGTGGGAGGGGAATGTTGTACAGGAATCACAGTGGGAGCAAGCCCTTTAAATATGTTTGCTTGTTGGCATAGCAACCAATTATGTCATTTCCTTTTCATTTATAGGAGTGCCACCTTCAAACAATACAGAGGATAATGGTAGGTACATTTCTCTCCTTGTGTGTTCCCATCTCTTACAGTTATATTCACACATTTTGACAAATATAATTTAAAGCAGTCAAACCAGGGAGGGACTGTGTGGCCTCATATGGTCAGCTTTAGGAGCCATGTTCCTCAATAAATAAATAAATAACTCTCCCGCAATCACTTTATTAAATCTGTGTTGGGACAGGACTCCTGTTTGTGTTGGGCTCCGCACATTTAAATTTGAGTGGTACCGTGATGCTCATGACGAGGCAGATGTGAAGGTTCAGACCCATTTAAAATTAAACCCAGGTGTCCCGTGCAAGCATTTAATATATATTTTTGTTCATTTGCATACGTATTTGCATCTTGTACCACATGCCTTCATGCCTTTCCTAGCATTGCAGCAAGGCAATGCTAACTTTCATACACTTCGTGTCAAGGGGAGGGTGTCACGCATTGCGACACACCCCCTTTGATGGACAGAAGAGTTGGGCACAGGGAGATATGGGAATTCCGATATTTACCGGTCTTTATTTTAAATGGGTAGAGAGAGAGTGCGCGATTCTACAGAAATTAAACAAAACAACTTCGCCTTTCACCCTCACGGGATCCTGGTAAAAAAAAAAGTAATAAATTAACAAAACAAACTAAAATAACAAAAGAGAAAATAAACAAAACAGCCCAACAGCAGCTTTCCAGCTCCTTACAGACGGTGCAGCTCTCTCGTGATTCGGGAGTTCCCCGGTCACAGCTGCACACTGGAAAGGGAGCACACTTTAAATACCTGGACTAATTAATTATGCACTCCAGGTGCGCGTGCCTACTTAACCAGTGGGTGTGGTCTTTCGATTGCCCTGAACCTCTCCCACAAACCGAGCCATGCCACAGAGGAGTTGAGGGAAGTATATGTGATATTTAATGATAAAATGTGGCATGTATGCAAATTGTGTATAAACATCTATTCTTAGTCAACTGTTATTTAAAGTGTTACCAACATTTTACTACACCCAGACTAATCCAGTGGAGATTTGTTGTTTATTCCACAATGGCTTACAATTATGTAGGCCTCCAATTCTGTCTATGACTTTGTTTCCATATTATTTGACACCGTCAATGAACTTCCTTTATTCTGGTTTTGTATGAAGTTGTTTATCCAGAATATGCAAGACCTGAAATTGATTAAATAGAATTGGGGCAGAGTACTCAGATTGATATGAATAGTTTAAAATTAGGAGATCCGGTTCTTACCCTCATTATAAAAAAAACTTTTTAACTGCTGGATATCTATAAACAAGTAATGTCTGATGATGTCTTTCATTAAGTCTTTTAGGCATGAATGAGGTCCAACCATCACGACTGATTTTTTATTTTTATTCTTTTTTTCAGAATTACATTGCAGTATACAGTTTTATATTATGATCGTAGGACTGATTTGTCTGTATGTGCTGACTGTTGGATTCTGTATCCACAAAAATAAAAGGTACAGTCATTTTGATCTTCCTGCTGATAAAATATATCATTACCATAGTCTGTGACCAGATGCTAAGAGACTATTATGCTTTCAGTAAAATATTCTAAAAGTTAAAACTATCACATCCAGTAAATGCATGTGGCTTGCAGAGACACGCTGGATAAGCAGAGGAAATAACACATTCTCTCTCTACTCTGATTTCCATGTCTCCAGGTTGTCTAGAAGACTGAAGGTGAGTCTCACCATCCTTTCCTCCTCTTCCTCTTCTGAAACACTCTGCAGCTCAGCCTGATTTCACCTCCATTTTACATTCACACCATCTGTGTTGTCTTTTCCTTTAAAGAGGGTGAGGGATGGTGACACATATACCAGTCTGCAGCTTTCCAACATCAGCCCTGAATATGACGTGCTGCAGGTGAGCAAGTGTGATACAGAGAAATATACACCAGGGGGCGCCACTATGCTCAAATTTGAAAACTCATATTTATGAAAATTAAATGTATGCATATTCCCTCAGTATCAGAGATGTGTGTAGTAAAGACAGGATGAGATCTGTATTTGTTTTTAATCACTCAGTCCAAGCAGAGGAGAAAACCTCACAGACTCAGCTGAAGGGCTAAAATGCTATTTTAATGCCTTTAATGTTGATGCAGAAGCCTTTTGTTCTTTTCAAAAAAATGGAAGTCTTTGGCCATCACAGTGAAGTGTCCAGACTAAGGTTGAATCCACTGATCCTCCAACAAGTTCACTTGGCATCGCTCTCGCCTCCCACAATGGGTCCTTTGCTGGCATTATACAATTTTAAATGGGGGATAATATATAAGTCAGATCTTTAATCTGATTGGTTATCACACCATGTTCCTCATCCCACTGGTCAATTTGTTTTCTTACCTCTTGTCGCTACCTATCCCAACATGCCTTGCAGACTAAAGAATTGTCTCTCATTGACAATGAAGAGAGGCGATTATAAATTGGCTTCTCGTCGGAGGATATGTGCCTTCACTGTTGAAATTCAAAGAATGCATACATAATTGGAAATATTTTTTTTAATTTTAAGAGTTTATGCAGAGCTCATTTTGTAATAAAAAAAGTTTTGTCTTTCCACTTTTTCCTGTATGCAGCTCAGCCTGATTTCACCTCTGTTTTACATTCACACCATCTGTGTGTCTTTTCCTTTAAAGGGAGGGAGGGACGGGGACACATATGCCAGTCTGCAGCTCCCCAACATCAGCCCTGAATATGACGTGCTGCAGGTGAGCAAGTGTGATACAGAGAAATACACATCAGGGGACGCCACTATGCTCATATTTATGAAAACTCATATTTATGAAAATGAAATGTATGCAGATTCCCTCAGTATCAGAGATGTGTGTAGTAAAGACAGGATGAGATCTGCATCTGTCTTTAATCACTCAGTCCAAACAGAGGAGAAAACCTCACAGACTCAGCTGAAGGGCTGAAATGCTATTTTCTTGCCCTTAATGTTGATGCAGAAGCCTTTTGTTCTTTTCAAAAAATGGAAGTCTTAAGCCATCACAGTGAAGTGTCCAGACTAAGGCTGAATCCACTGATCCTCCAACAAGTTCACTTGGCATCGCTCTCGCCTCCCACAATGGATCGCTTGCGGGCATTATAAAATTTTAAATGGGGGATAATATACAAGTCAGATCTTTAATCTGATTGGTTATCACACTGGTCACTTTGTTTTCTTACCTCTTGTCGCTAGCTATCCCAACATGCCTTGCAGAGGCAAAGAATTGTCTCTCATTGACAATGAAGAGAGGCGATTACAAATTGGCTTCTCGTCTGAGGATATGTGGCTTCACTGTTAAAATTCAAAGAATGCATACATAATTGGAAATATTTTTTTAATTTCACAAGGTTTTTGCAGAGTTAATTTTGTAATAAAAAGGTTTTGTCTTTCCACTTTTCCTCTTCATATGAACATAGGCACTCCCTGAGACTATGCCGTTTGTGCACTGAGGTGTTCCTTTAAATAACCATGAACCTGTGTTGTGCGTGTGTGTGTGTGTGCTGTATATGTTAGGTAAAAACAAGCATCAGAAAGACACAGGACTACACAAGAGAGAACGATGATTACAGAACCCTGAAAAATGGAACAGACCAGATTCAGGGGCTAATTCAAAATGTGAGCATGTTGTATTTCTTTTAAAGCTGATTTATTTTTGTTTTAAAAACAAACAAAAAAAAAATCACTGAATGTTGAGGGTAATTTTTATCTATCTGTCCTAAGAGTATTTTTATGACATGCAGAGATGTTTATTTAGTATTTATCCTAAGAATAGAATGTTTTTTTTTCATTTTTCATTCTTTTACAGAATGACTATTTTGTACCTTCACTTGCATCTCTTGTGCTTTAATGACTGTATGCCATAGGTTGTCGCGTAAATTCAGCTGCTGTCTGTTTTTGAGACCACCAAATCAAAATTGCATCCTCATGGATTTTCAAAGAATGTTACATTGTGCTCTAGGGTTGTTATACGTTTTTAAAAAGTCCCTTGTCCCTCTCCTGAATTTGGAAATCTGGTTTTCAGTCATTCTCCATCTTATGGTTGGAACAGTCTGCTGAAAAGCTTACAGGAGAAAGACTAATACCAATAGCTGATTTCAAACATCCCCAGGTAATACTAGTGCCGTGCGAACAGGGCTAAAGGTAAAGAAGGAGGATGAGACTGAGGTGCAGATAATTTTGTTCTCTTTTCAGAGCAAGGCTGAAGATCAGAGAGGGCTCCCGTTCACAGATGGATAACGGCATGAACTTCGGTCTAAACCCACATGAGAATAATGTTCAAGGGGCAGGTCACCCGAAAATGAAAGAAAGCTACGTTTCATCTTACCAGGAGTGCTATCCAAGTAGTTTTTCTGAGATTTTATGTGATCTGTTAAACTTTCTGTTTTCCTCTATCTTTCTCTCATTCTCTCATCTCTCTCTCTTTTTCTCTCTCTCTCTTCCCCACTTATTCAAAGCACTGTGCTTATGCATTTATGATGAAGAAAGTTTATTTTTCAAAGTTAATTGTACTTTTTTTATTGGCAGAATTAAAAAAGGGTCTGTTGAGTGAGAGACTGAAAGGACCTTTTACTGTCTTGCAAAGAAAGCTGGGGGAGAACAGGTCTTAAACACAAGTGCATTCATTTACAGTCTTTTTGAAGTTGTATATAAAATAAGGGAAGGACTAAATGAGGCATGTGTTTTTTTATTTTTGCTGTAAAATTAAGGAAAGAACAAACAAAAATCAACTTCTGTTCCATAGCAATTTGAATTATGTACAGTAAAAAGTGTTACTCTAACAGGATATATGTTGTCAAAAAGGGATAAAATGTATTTGCTGGTTTGACATTGAACCACATTGGTGTGGATTTACTGTTCAAAAATAATCAAATTCTGATTTGATTATAAACCGTCTACTAAAACTATGTAAATCTAGGTTCATATTAGAAGCTTTCTTTGAAGTAAAAAAAAAAAATGTTTTTTAGTTTACTTGATGACCACTATTGTGCTCCCATATTCAATTACATTTTTTTATGATTGCTGACTCAAATTGCACAACAGAGTTTCAATGTGCAAAACTCTAAACACATAATGCTGTACTGTTCCATTTTGGGTTCAAAATGTAATAGCATGCAAAATAAAAATATCAGTGTCAAATCAGAGAATATTATATGCAAAGTTTATCACAGCACCAGAACATTAGATATTTCAAACAATGAAGTGAATTCATTTTGCATTTTCAATACACAACAGTCATCATCAAAAAATGCTGCCAAACATAAAATCCTTCTTATCAAAAACGAGTTTGAAAGTGTTCTTCATAACGCAAAATCTTGGGCTCAAAATCATATATAGCATGCACAATAGAAACAACTGAACCAAACTGCATTGTATTTCATGCTAAAGTTTGTCATAGTGCAGCGTTGGGCGCGGAAAACAGCGGCGGAGACGGGGGGTTGCCCGCTTCCGAATTGCCCCAGCGTAGCTTCGCTTTATTGCAGATATCGCTTTTTAACAGCTTTGCAGATCTGTCCCGTTCGATCGGGCGAACAGCTCTTTTAGAGCCCTGGGACGCCCTGATTGGCTTAATTCGCTGCCCTCGGTGCACCAATCACCGGACATTAGAGAGAGCCAATCGCAACATCAAGCACACACACAAAACTAGCAATACTTACAGCGGTGTTCATAGCGATATTAACAACACTACTGTACACAAGCGTAAGGGTCCAACGAACACAAATACAACGAAGTTGCATGATCATGCATTTACAAATATTTACATCTAGCTACAATAACGGAGGCGAGATCGCCACAATAGTGTCAGAACAGTGCATATGTTCATCGTTGAAGTTTAATTATTGGTGCATTTTCAAATACAACGGCCATTATCAAATAATGCGGTCAAACACAAAATACTTGTTAGCAAAAAAGAGTATGCAATGGTCATTTCCCTCATAGGTATTTGAAATTATGTACAGCAAGCATCCCCTGTGATAGACTGCAGTAGCCTATAGCGCTTGTGTTTTTATGAAAGACAAACAAAATATTAGATTAGATTATATGAAGTTTAATCATTAAAGAAAAATCATACAGTAATGCAGTACTGTAAACACAACTGTATTGTACAGTAAAAACAAAAATAGTAAAAGCAAAAACAGTTACAGTAACAACAAACTTTACCATAAAGTACAACAAAAAAAACTGCTTTTTGGTGCTTAAGCAGCATTTTGCCTCTCCGCTGCATTTGGCCACAGAATTTCGTCGACGTTGCATCTGATGTCTTCGTTGGCAAGACAGCACTGGTAAAATCTTTTAGAGTGCCTTATCCACCCCTGACACTGCTGGGCTGTAATGTCATCGCATGCCTCATCCATGGCCTGAAGGAGCATTGCCTGCTCATGTGGACGCCTATCGTATACCTTCCACCTCCTCCATGGGGTTCAGAAAGGGGGAGTAAGGTGGAAGGAATTTTGATCGGAAATGGATGGGCTGTAAACCGGTCTCGCACAGCCAATGCACGATGGAAGTTTACATTGTCCCAGAAAATGATGAACACCATCTGGGCATTTGGCTGTACGAGACGGTTGTACAGCCCATCCAGAAAATGTATGAGGCGCACAGAGTTGAATGCCCCCAGCAGAGGGTCACGAGCCTCAACTCCATTGTGGGAAATGGCAGCACGCATTGAGATGTTGGCTCCACACTGTCTCGGAACATCAACAGTGGCCCTCTGCCCAATTACATTCCAGCCCCAACGCCGGCGCTTGCTGTGTCCACGTGTCACTAAAGACAACGACGGCATCCATGTACGCAGCGCAACCCTCTAGGCCCGCCAACACCCTGTTCATGAGTCTCTGAAACATCGAAGGAGAATGTTGTCACACTTTACCAACCAACACTGACTGCAGCATAACGACTTGTTCATCCTCCGGCCGATTAAGAACTTTAGCTAGTCTCTCAAACAGCACAAAAAACGTGTCTGGGTCTTTTTCAGAAAATTTAGTGATTGGACAAAGATTGCGGGTGACATCAAAACCAGAGGAGCCAGAATTCCCATCTAAAGAACTAAGTACAGAAGCCTCAAACCCAGGTCGACCTACCAAAGATTGTCTTAGTACTTTGCTCTTTAAATTTCTCACGCTCATGCCAACTTATCCTGTTCAAATTGTAGTTTTGCAAATTTTCTCCTTTAAATCCTGTTCGGATTTTACTTTTCCAACCTCAAGCCTTAACCTCTGCATTTCAAAGTCATGCTTGACTGTCTCTAATTGCACCAGGTCCCGAAACGACATCTCATGTTCCAATTCAGACTCACTCTCTGGCTCTTGAGATGGCAGTGCAGCTGGCATGGGTGCTAAGGACAACGTAATGTCCTGTTTGGATGCCAATTGAATTGCCATGTCTCTTAAATCACCTTTTTTGTGTGCAGATGTTACAGTGCCACCCCAAAAGCTGACTTAATTCAGCTTTAGTAAAGGACAAGAATACACTGTTTGACGGTTCCCTTCGAAAACCCTTAACTTTCCCACTCTCTATGGCATCAAGGTCAGACATCGTGTTAAATTGTGACGAACAAGGGAATTGCAATAGAGATGCAACCTCCCGAACGGAAAATTTAAGAAGGATGAGCAGGGCACAAAGTGAGAAACGGGCAGGCAACCCGAAAAAAAAGAGCACCCCGCTATACTAACGGAATCCCTAGTCGTCATGTGACGTAACGGCGGGGTATTTAATCACTCAACCCTGCAGCGTAACACACAACCTGACAGACTGCGCATCACACCACAGAATGAACCCAGGACAAATGCCACAAACTGATTTAGTCACACAAAAATAACAAACACCCACCAAAATCGCCAAACAGTATCCCTGAAGGACACTGTCGCTACAGCCTAATTGGGGTGATTGTGCACAGCTCTAGTAGTAAAACACCGGCATGTTGCCTGTCCAGATCAGTGTATCACTACTCACCCCTCCTCAATCGACACCGCAGCACAGAAGCAGAGAAAAAGAAAAAAAACTCAGTGCTGTAACGAAAACACAGTTCAATTATTCTCTCCACCCGTACGCTCAACGGCGTAACAATTTAACAGGATTTTCACTTCAACCAAGCTCCTTCTAAAACAAACACAATGCCACATGTGTCAAAAGAAATGTTTTTAATATAGCCTCAAGCTCAAGCTCAATGTTACAGCAATTCAACTCAATTATGTTATTTCTTCAAAGAGGCTATCCAAACAGACCCGCACTTGCTGGTCTGCACAATGCAAGCACATGAACAGAGCTCACCAACACTTACTGTACCACACTCGCCACTGATAGGCCAGAACGCCAGCGCACATCCACGCCTACATACAAACCAGGAAGCAAACACTAGCTCTGCTTAATGCGAATCGAGAGAGCCACACGGCAAACCGATTATAACACTTTACCCATGCTAATTAAATATCAAAAAGGGATACGTTTGCGATCCACAAACAATCCTGGACGAGCCCCAAATTCATGTGACGACCCGGCTCAAGGACCGACACATTAAACGGACACCAGACTTTAGTTGAAGGAAATAACAAGTGTTTATTGAAAAAGAGAACAAAACCAAACCAAACCGAAACCAAACTAACTATATCAGCGTCAGTAATCAGTGTGCATGGAGGTGTTGGGTGCCTGAAGTGTTTGGGTGTGCTAATTAAAGCATAAAAATGTGTACGGGGAAAAAGTGCAGCAGCGTCTGTGGCAGTCAGGCTTCCAGCTGGTGGAGAGAGAGAGTGAACGCCCAGCATCCTTGCCCTCTTAAGGACTGCGAACAGCTGCATGCAGTCAGGACTGCTACTCCCGACAGCACGCAGCACCCCGGCCAACAAGAGCAAATACACAGGCAGGTGAAAACAAGAGGGGAGGGGAGCATGCAAGGCCTGACAGCGCTGAATGGGCCCCCTGGCGAAATTGGACCCTAGGCACGTGCCTAGTTTTCCTAGATCCCTTGAGACCAATGGGCAGGCCCACACACATACAAACATAATTCTAATGTGATGTCTAGGGCATAATGTCAACCAGTCTACACATTTATAGAGGATGGGTCGCTAAAGTATTCGCTACTGTAGTATTGCAACATTGCTATACACATACCTGAACATATTCCACCCTCAAAGCCTTCACTCCTATCTTCATTCCTTAGGAAAGGCACCAAGTAAATTTGTTTCATTGTGATTTGGTGCTTTTTCAAAGTTCGCCCAATTGTTGCTAGCCTGATTGAGTGGATGTTTTGGAAGATTCCGTTATCTGCCAGAATGTTTTTTTGAATTTTCTTGATCCGTATGTCATTTCTTTGAACCGCCATGTCTGCTAGTGCCCTCTCCTGCTGGGCAGAGAGAAGATGGCCATGTCCTCCAGCCGATGGTGCTTTTTCAGGTCTAAAGTACAGTAAAGATAACAATTACAACAAAGATAATTCACACTCACACTTTAGTATTTATGAAATATTTTGTATTTGATTTATTTAAAATATTTTATTGGAAAACCTGTCACGGTTCCGTATTTTCTGTTTCTGTTTTTCCCCTTTTGGCCGCCAGATGGCAGCACTTCAGTTTTGTGTTTCAGTTTGTTCTCCCTCCCTGTGTTAATTGTATTATTGGTTTTAATTATTCTATCATTGTTCCCACCTGTGTCATGTTATCCCCTCCTTTTCTGGTTTTATTGTTATTTCAGTTCACCTGTGTTTTGTTACCCTTGTCTATTTCAGTTCTTTGTTTCCTGACTCGGCTGCTGGTTCCTTGTGTTTCTGCCTGCGTTCCTGCGTGTGTGTATTCTGTCCTGCCCGTATTCTGTCCTGCCTGTGTTCCGCCCTGCCCGTGTTCTGTCCTGCCTGTCCTCCTAACACGTTGCCTAATACTCATTGAAGTTATTAGCAAGTAAATGCTAGTCAAGGGTTGACCGCTATGGCCCTGGAGACCCGCAAAATTTATGCATTTTTATTTCTACTCGGCACTTAGTCGATCAATTAAAGCAGTTGATTTCACAGTTAACGCACATCGCCTGGTTTCTAGGCTTTTGTTTTTAAGGCAAAAACAAAAACCAGCAGACCCTGGACCTCTGGAGATCAGGACCAGGCCACTCCTGAAAAAATGTGCGATTTGTCATTTTGTTGGTGTCTGGTTGTTTTTGGCAGCTGAGGACGGATTCCATGGCGGACGTGCTGAGGAGCCTGAACCTCCTGGAGGTGCTGAAGGAGTCCATGGAGAAGAAGGGGCTCTCCGAGGTGAAGGAGGCAGTGGAGGACCTCCTCATCAGCAGGGTGGGGGAGAGCAGCCCGGAGAAAACCGCCCTCCTCAACTCCCTCTGCGGCCTGGGGCCCGGAGACAGTGGAGCGGCCCAGTTCGCCTCCCCCAGCCCCCAAGAGGAGCTGACAGTTTACCCAAACCCCAAACACCCCGACTTCCGACTGTGGGACCTGCCCGTGGTCCCTGATGGCTCTCCCTTTGACCCAGAGGAGTACATGGAGAAAGTCAAGTTCCTGCGCTACAATGCCGTCGTCGTGACGTCGTCTCGGATGCCGTTTTGCAGCAACAGTGCCCTCGTGTGGCGGGAGGCCAGATCGCTCCAGAGGGAGGCTGTGTACTTCGCCTTGCTGGCCTCTGAGCGCGACTCGCGGGAGTCCATGGAGCCTAGGCGGAAAGCCAGCCAGGAGGCGTTGGGGTCGGAGGGCCTGGCTTCCCCGAGGGTCTTCCTGGTACGTGGCACCGCCTTGGAGACCCTGGACTTCCCCGAACTCCTGGAGGAAATGTGGCGGGACGTCCCGGAGGTCAAGGCTGCCGCCCTCCCACTGGCCCTTCCGGCCCTGTCCGTCGCCATGGTGAACAGAAAGCGGGACGCCCTCAAGGCCCTGCGCGCCTGCCCCCTCTCCCGAGAGGTCACCAAGGGCGCCGTGAAGAAGCTGCTGGCGGCCGCAGAGAAGCAGAAGCCCACCGGTGCCCGCGTGGTGGAGATGGCGCTGCCCGTGACCACCAAGTCCGCCAGCCGCTCCTTCACCACCATGACGACATGGCCACCGATGCGGAAAGGGTGGTGGCGGCTGCAGTCGGGGGGGTTCTTTTTTTTTCTTTTGACACTTGGCTAAACTGTGAAAATGCACTACCAAGAAGGGGGGTTCTGTGTGTGTATATTTCCTGTCTAAGGAAGAGGGGCCATTTTTAAGTTTCAGTCATTGTACGATAAGGACATAGTACATCCAGATTAACTGTAGCTTATTTCTAATCCTCTGTCACATCCTACTTGTAGGTAAGCAGCCACTTTTACAATTATTTCATGGGTAAATGATTTCCAGCATTTCTGTTTCTGATGGGGTTGTCTTCTCTATACCCCCACCAGATACAGGTATCAATGCCATTGCTACAACAGTTATTAACATTTCATTTGAATGTTCGTGAGTTTAGTAGCATTTGTCTGAACTCTGCCTTGTTTCTGGGAAAACAAATAGCAAGTGTTATCGCTTTAAATAGAAATTGATTTTGCTGTTATTGTGGCCTTTTGAGTTCAAAATAGAGGTACATTGATCTAAATAATTTAGTAATTCCAATCAGGAAAGATATGCACTCAAGGTTTTCAGTCAAATATTCTTATTCAAAAATATTAACACCGTACTGTACATATTAATATTTTAGCAAATTACTAGTGGAGATACTGTGGAGATATGACGTGCTTTTGACTCAAATCCTGTGTGGATCCCTGCTTGTACAACACATTCTTGAGTAAGATGTTTATTTTATTCAGATGCTGATCTTTCTGGGTGTAATAGGAAAGAGTAGGCTGTGTAGATTGTTCACAGAATGGTGTCTTGGACTGCAATTAATTAAATAATGATGTTTTTTTAATAAGCTGCAGTCTGCATTAACTGTGTTGTGAGCCATGATATGGCTCTACTATGCAAGGAGCAGAGCTGGCAGAGCCAAGAGCACTCTTTATATTTCCTGATTTTGGAAGGTTAAATCTTAAATAAAACAAACAGTGAAAGACTGGTGTTCTTCATCATCAACACACGTGACAGGTCCAACCTTAACCCACTTTCAGGAAAGGGGGTGGGGGCAGGCGGGGCAGGGGGGCAGAGGGGAGGGGGGGTTTGCATTAAACCAGTGATCTGATGATCTGATTAGGAACCACAGAGCTGAGAATGACTCATTCATAGATGTGGTACACCTACACCAAGACACACACAGGCATGCACATCTGCACACATGTGTATACTGTACATGAACACACACACACACACACACACGCGTACACACATATTCACACACACGTATACATGCATATGCATGCATATACACAGACTCACAACCATGCATACACACACACACACACACACACACGTGCGTGCACACCCATACACACATATTCACACACATGTACACACGCATATGCAAGCACATACAGGCACACACCCATGCATGCATGCCAACACATGCACACACATCTTCACACACATACATACGCACATGCATGCACATACACACACAGACATAGACACACACACACTTCGTCAGTGGGTTCACAGTGTCTTCTTTTTCAGATTCCTCACACTGATAAGGGAAAGTTAATCATGATCTCTTTCTGGGTCATGGTCCTCTTTCTGATTGGTGGTATGTACCTGCTACGACATCCCTGTCCCTTGCACGTTTCGTTATGCCCTTGTCTCTGTCACTGACACACTTCACTCGTAAGCATTTTTTCCCCCAGTAGAAATCGGTCCTTGTTATTGTATGCGTGACGATCGGCATAGCAACCACGGTGTTACGAATGAACACAATGTTAACTTCTGAGGATTATCTTTCTGCTGCAATCCAACAGTGCAATATTAAGAACAGAAAATTCCACTTTAGAGGCAGACTGGCTGCTCTAATGGCTCTTTATCTCTCTCTCTCTCTCTCTCTCTCTCTCTCTCTCTCTCTCTCTCTCTCTCTCTCTCTCTCTCTCTCTCTCTCTCTCTCTCTCTCTCTCTCTCTCTCTCTCCTTTTCTACCGTAAGACTCTGCTTGCAGTTTCAGTAAGAAGACAGCCAAAGAGGGCTCCTGTGTGACGGTCCGCTTAACTCTGTCCAAAACAAAGCATTCTGAGTACATTGTTTGGTTGAAGGACGCCAAGTGGAATGACACGGCAATGGATTATGAGGGCACAATCGTGCACAGCCTCAAACCTGACAAACACAACGCGAGTGAATTTGAAAACAGAGTGTCTGTGGGTTCCACTGGGTCCACTAGGGGTTTAATGAACTACGAATTGACCATCAGTAACCTGAGACTGCAAGACAGCGGAAAGTACATGGTTAGATACTATGATGTTAATCCTCTTTCTAGAGTGAGCAGCTCGACAATGAGTCTTGATGTTCAGGGTAAGTTCTTTTGCAATGATATATATATATATATATATATATGATAGAGGCCCCTTTATGTTCACAATCCAGTAGTTGTCTAATTGTCTACTGTATGAAAAGTATTTGTCTGGTATTGGATTTATGATTTAAGCAGCAGTCGTTGCAAAGACGCACAACCTGCTTCAGTTACCAACAGTGATGTATTTGTAAGGAATCTGTGTGCAATATGAATGCTGATAGCTGTTGTCCCTTAACCTGCTACTGGCAAAACTGTCAGCATTGCCATCATGAGTAGTATGCCTGATATAGGATTGATGATTTAAAACAGTTTAGAAACATTTCAGATATTCACAACTCGAAAGCCTGAAGGAACATACTTCACGGTTACCCACAGTAATGCTTTTGCTTATATTTGCAGATGGCTGCTATGTAATTAAGCTGGTTTGGTCTTATTTCGTTCTGGGCTAACTTAAACACAGATATCATCTCATTATCACCATGAGCATCTGCATTTATGTATTTCATGAGGGACTGTGTACAATTACTCACATTCACGATGGTCGTACGAGCCAGCCAAGAGAACGCATGTTGCTTTACAATAATAGGCCCCAGAGCAGAGGGGGTTACAGGCTTGACTCAGACAAAGAAGCCCAGAACATGACAAAAATAGTCTTTAGGCAACTAAATAAATCCATCACAGATTAACACATGATGATGAAACTGATATTTATCATCATCATCATAATCATCTTTATCTTCAGCATCGTCATCACCTTCATCATCATCATCATTATCATCATCATCATCACCATCTTCATCATCATAACGATCTTCCCCTGTCGAACCTCTGCAGAGAACCCTTGCCAGGTCAGCGTAACAGGGCCGGAGCTGGTCCAGACGGGGGCGGAGGTGATTTTGCGCTGCTCTACCGTGGGAACCTGCCAGTACAGCCCTGAGTGGCGTAGCTCAGGGCCAGGCCTGGCCTCCAGTGAAGTCATCGACACCCAGGGTGCGAAAACAGCCCAGCTGCACTTCAAAGCGGACTGGTCACATGATGGGGTGACGTTCTCCTGTTGGCCGTCGCCGAGCAACGACGCGTGCGCCTCCAGAAACATCACGCTGGCCGTGGAATGTAAGTCGCGCAGTTTTAATTTTTATTGTTTTACCTGCCGACGCTGCAATCTTCATATCAGAGACACCGAAGCTACTTTTTACACATAACTGATATCTGAATTACCCATAATGCAATTGATCCAGTCTCTGTGCATTTTTTCCCATAGTTTACAGAAAGCTTTCTTCTTCATTTATTTATTTATTTATTTATTTAGGATCCCCATTAGCAATACACAGTGTGCAGCTAATATCCCTTGTGTTCTGCATGATACATTTATTACGAAAAAATGGCAACCTGTCATGTCTGTCCAGGGCTCCCCTGTATGTGCCAAAAATGTCATGTCCCTTATGTGACACCCATTGAGTATGACCTTGTGTCCCTGTATGTCCCACAAAGTTTTACCTGCTGTCAATTAGTTCGGGGAATACACGTGCCAGGCCAAGAACATCATCAGCGCTCAAAACTCCACCGCTCTCCATGTAGACGTCCTGTGTGAGTGCTGTATTTAGAGTCCCAGTGCTCTCCGTGTAGACGTCCTGTGTGAGTGCTGTATTTAGAGTCCCAGTGCTCTCCATGTAGACGTCCTGTGTGAGTGCTGTATTTAGAGTCCCAGTGCTCTCCGTGTAGACGTCCTGTGTGAGTGCTGTATTTAGAGTCCCAGTGCTCTTCGTGTAGACGTCCTGTGTGAGTGCTGTATTTAGAGTCCCAGTGCTCTCCGTGTAGACGTCCTGTGTGAGTGCTGTATTTAGAGTCCCAGTGCTCTCCGTGTAGACGTCCTGTGTGAGTGCTGTATTTAGAGTCCCAGTGCTCTCCGTGTAGACGTCCTGTGTGAGTGCTGTATTTAGAGTCCCAGTGCTCTCCGTGTAGACGTCCTGTGTGAGTGCGGTACAGAGACCACACCGCCCTGCGCGAAACTGGCCCAGTGCTCCGTTTCCCGGCCGTACGACCCGAGGACAGAGGCTCTTACCGCTGCCAAGCCTCAAACTCCGCAGGCTCAGGGGATTCCCCGGAGGTTACGATCACCGTTAACTGTGAGTTCGCCGCAGCTGCTCACGTCATGCTCTGTGGAACAGCGGCGACATGGAGACGCGAGAACGTGAGAACGCGAGAGTGTTTCGATGTCGAGCGCAGGCCGTCCAGCTCAGGATCGGCCTGTTCATGTCGTCTGCCTAGCCAGTATATTTGGTAAACAAATAATGTGTTCCCTTTTTTCCCCCAGATGGACCCAGAGGCACAAAGATTAGGGCCAGCTGTTGTGAGGGAGGGGTGAAGGCCGGCGAAAGCCTGACCCTCACCTGCGAGACCAACGCCCGTCCTGAACCTGGCTACACCTGGTTCCGCGTGATTACAGAGCCTGGTGGACAGAGGGGTCCAGGAAGGACCGAGGTTCCCGTGCCTTCTAACGGACGGTCTGACGGGCGATACCTCAGATTCTGGCAGATCAGTGCAGGCGACGCCGGGGAATACATGTGCCAGGCCAAGAACATCATCAGCGCTCAAAAATCCACCGCTCTCCGTGTAGACGTCCTATGTGAGTGCTGTATTTAGAGTCCCAGCGCATTGTGAATACTCAGCCTGTGACTGTTACAGCGAATGTCTGTGATTCATTGTCACCGTAGTTGTCTGTGCTCTCCAATCACCATCCGTTCTCTGCTCTTACTCTTTGACTGTTTTTTCCGCGCGATCACAGTTTGTGTTGTCATAATCTTCAGCACTGTCACAGTCTGCTGTGTTGTCTGTGCTGCCCTGTCAGTGTCTGTAGTGTGCTCGTCAGTCTGTTCTGTCACAGTCTGTGCTGCCCTGTCTCTGTCTGTGCTTCCCTGTCAGAGTCTGTGCCGTGCTGTCACAGTGTTTTTCTGGTCTTGTTTTCACTGAAACCAGGTTTGCTTGTGTTATACAGAGTGACGTTACAGCGCTTTCCCTCCTCTCCTCTTCCTCCCCCGCCCCCCATCCCCCCCCCACCCCACCCCCCCCCCCCCCCCACCGCACACGTCTCGGACCCCATAGAGATACGATCGTGCGTATGCGCCAAAGTTTGCTAAATCTTCTCTGCTCTTTACACATTACTATGTGCAGATAAGTTCTGGGTCGCACGTTTTGAACGGGCTCTGATAAATTTCAAATACTTCAGATGCTTGTAAAAATTAAACCAATTCACGAAAGTGTACAATGAATATGATCCAAAGGACTCTGATAGAAATACTGTGTCACACGTACATAAGGTTGCCAGATGCCAGACGGTTTTGACCAGACAATCTTAAATGACTGTTCTGAATAACTGATTGAAAATTGGCTGTTAGTTTGTAATGAAATCCATCTTCTATTTGCACTGTCAGACTGTTTGTCCTCCTTTCCTATTCTAAGCTTTAAGTTTCCCTGTCACCAATGTGGGCATGTGCATGCTGTCCACATTGGACACGTTTTAAATCTGGCAACCTTATGAGTCACCCGTGTTTTAAAATTAACTCACAACCCCAGAGATGGAAGTTCACCACTTAACCCACCCAACCACAATCCCACAGGATTTCAAGCTATTTCCCTGCAATGACGATTATGCTACGTTAGTCAATATTTTTAATACCACAAAAAAAAAAGAAAAAGAATAAAAGTGACCAGAATTTTTCAGCAAGGAATCTTCTCTCCGTGTAGAGGTCCTCTCCGATTGCTGTATTTAGAGTCCCAGTGCTCTCCGTGTAGACGTCCTGTGTGAGTGCTGTATTTAGAGTCCCAGTGCTCTCCGTGTAGACGTCCTGTGTGAGTGCTGTATTTAGAGTCCCAGTGCTCTCCGTGTAGACGTCCTGTGTGAGTGCTGTATTTAGAGTCCCAGCGCATTGTGAATACTCAGCCTGTGACTGTTATCGATCTGTGATTTACTGTTGGAGTGTCTGTGATTAACCGCTATGGTCTGGGACCCAAAGTCACAGCGAATGTCTGTGATTCATTGTCACCGTAGTTGTCTGTGCTCTCCAATCACCAATCACCCTCTGCTCTTACTCTTTGACTGTTTTATCCACAGCAACAGATATGAATGCAGTGCTTTTTACCATTAGACCTCCAACACCGGAAAGCCAGATTAGCACATCAAGTTGTTTCTCAGAGGAGTTACATCAGGCAGAAAGCACAATTACTTTTTTGGATTGTCTCAATGATGTTAAATTGGTAGTTCAATATAATGGGTAATGGACTGGCAAGGAGACATGGCAAGGAGAACTCAACAACTGTACAGCTGAATGTGATATGTATGCTTAGTGCATCTATTATATAATTGTATAAATCATATTATTGTTATATGTGTGCAGCTGTCATATTAGTAACTGTGGATCCCGTGTTCAGACATGCCTCAGATCTCTGGCTCTGGGAGCTGCAGCAGAACTAAAGCAGAGATCAGCTGCTCCTGTGAGAGCCGTGGGAATCCCTCTCCCAGCATGGAGTGGCATGTGTCTGGACTGCGGGTCACTAACTCTACTGAGAGAGTCATCAGGGAGGAGCAGCTGGGGAACACAGGCCTGAGGAGCTCCCTCACCTTGCGCCAATCACAGGGAGACACGCCCACTCTCCTCTGCGTCAGCACCAATACTCTCGGCAACTCCAGCCTCCAGCTCCACAGCAACACTCGGGTATTTACATATATGGCTGTCGTAAAGCCTAAATAGCACTGTTATAAATATAATGTAACCCCTGTTATTATCATTCAAGACAGCTCATTAAAGTGTTACCAACATTTTACTGCACCCAGACTAATCCAGTGGAGATGTGTTGTTTATTTCACTATGGCTTATAATTCTGTAGGTTTCGAATTTTGTCTATGACACTGTTTCTACTTTATCAGACACAGTCCACAAATCTTCTTACTCTGGTTTTGTATGAAGTTGTAGATCCAGAATCTGTAAGACCTGAATTTGATGAAATAGAATTACATTACATTACATTATAGGCATTTAGCAGACGCTCTTATCCAGAGCGACGTACAACAAGTGCATAGGTTTCATGATGTAGAGGCGCAAAAGAAACACTAGAGTAAAGTAAGGATCGTAGTGCCAGAAGTGACCACATCGATCAGGACTCCAACCCTGTAGAGTAAGCTTGTTCAGCAAGCAAGAATCCTACCAAGTACAAACTAGCACTGGAATCACACCTAATCATACAAAAACAATCCTGCCAGATACACTAACATAATCAAATTATCCTAGCTAGATACAGTGAGCTGAACTATAGGCTAGAGAGGGGTGGGGAGAGGTGCAGCCTGAAGAGATGAGTCTTCAGTCTGCGTTTGAAAGTGGTGAGATTCTCTGCTGTTCTGACCGTCACGGGAGGTCATTCCACCAGCGAGGGGCCAGGACAGACAGCAGACGGGAGCGGGAAGTGCAGACGCGGAGAGGGGAGGTGCCAAGCGTCCAGAGGTGGCCGAACGGAGAGGTCTGGCTGGTGTGTAGGGTCTGATGATCCTCTGAATGTACCCTGGTGCTGACCCCTTAGCTGCCTGGTATGCAAGCACCAAGGTCTTAAATTTGATGCGAGCCATAACAGGCAGCCAGTGGAGGTCAGTGAGCAGGGGGGTGACATGGGAATGTCTGGGGAGGTTGTAGACCAGACGCGCTGCAGCATTCTGGATGAGCTGCAGGGGTCTGATGGCGGATGCTGGCAGACCAGCCAGTAGCGAGTTGCAGTAGTCCAAGCGGGACAGGACCATCGCTTGAACCAGGAGCTGGGTTGCGTAGGTGGTGAGGAAGGGGCGGATTCTCCGGATGTTGTACAGGAAGAACCTGCACGTTCGACTCACCGCTGTGATGTTCTGTGATTTAGCCTGCCAACCATCTTAAAATGTCCTTTAAAGCAGGTTTTGCCAAATAAATACCAGTCTAGAGAACCCAACAGGCTACTGTAACCCAATCATAAACCAGCCATCGCGAACAAGATGTCATGCAATTGGTGACGTTGCCTTGGAAAGGAAAAAACAGGGTTGCCTAGAGATTGATACAATTTCATGCTAGGTAAATCGTGCTTATAAACAGGGATTTGGAGTATTTAATGTATGTATCAACTACCAATGAATACTCCTACACAACGATCAGTCGGAATACATATTCATTTCCCCGACTTTCAAACGTTAGCAAATTAACATGAGCCAACCAGCTTTAAAACCACAAGCTGGCTAGCCGAGCTAGCTGGAGATCCTAAGATGGCTGATGGGGTGTTTTCGTACGACGACCCACATACGTTCCAAACTTTGGTAGCTGATGCGACTTCACTACAAAGACAGTCCAGTTTTTAATTCAATTTCAATGGCTAGGCAGTAACCTCCTAAGTCACCTTGAAAACAATGCCCGTAGGCCCACAAAGTTGCTTTCGCTTGCTCACAGCCGCCATTTTATAACAGAGCAGGAAGACATGTTGAAACAAACACAACAAAAGAGGAGCGGCCATTTGCAACTTGCGCCGATTGCTTTCCACTTTCCCGTGACATTTTACATTACATTACACCACAAAAAATACTGTAAATAATGCGATCTTCTTGGGGGAAATAATCAAAACATTAATTACGTTTCGTGGATGATTTTACATAAAAAAAAACCGTGAAACATGTATCTAACGCTAGCTTATGCTGTGTTATAAGACGGTTACATATCCAATAGGCTATCGCATAGAACAAATGGCCCTGTGAATGCTTAGTTACCTAGAAAACGTTAGTTAGTTGGGATTGACTACAAACCATTACCACTTCGAATGGCTAAATGAGCTACTCTTATTCACGAAGTTCATTGCATTATTAGCTATTATTACCGCTACTTAGTTATCTTAATAAATGTATGCCAGATGGCGGGGAACCCCTTTCTGACCATGTTCTTTCGGTTATAAAATATGAACTGGCTACGGTTCTGCAGCGTAGACTAGATTCTTACCTTATGTGTGGGATTCCCACTCCTCCCTGTAAGATTTTGTACAATTTGCTTTCATATAATAGCTGTGGGTGTCTGGCTTTCTGGGATTCCAATTTTACTGCAACCTCCTCTCCATTCGTGATATTGTGATTCGTGAATTGGAGGGGCAGAGTACTCTGACTGTTATGAATAGTTTAAAATGAGGGGATCCAGTTTACTCTGATTATAAAGCACTTTTTAAGTGCTGGATATCTATAAACAAGTAATGTCTGATGATGTCTTTCAATAAGTCTTTTAGGCATGAATGAGATCCAACCATAATGACTGTTTTTTTTTTTTCAGGATTCACTTGCAATCCACTATTACTTATTATCATCGTAGGACTGATTTGTCTGTATGTGCTGACTGTTGGATTCTGTATCCACAAAATTAAAAGGTACAGTCATCTTGATCTTACTGCTGATAAAATATATCATTACCATAGTCTGTGACCAGATACTGAGAGGCAATTATGCTTTCAGTAAAATATTTTAAAAGTTGAAACTATCCCATCCAGTAAATGATGAACGTGGTTGCAGAGACATATTGGATAAGCAGAGGCAATAATAAATCATCTCTCTACTCTGATTTCCATGTCTCCAGGTTGTCTGGAAGACTGAAGGTGAGTCTCACCATCCTTTATTCTTTTTCCTCATCTGAAACACTGTCTGCAGCTCAGCCTGATTTCACCTCTATTTTACATTCACACCATCTGTGTGTCTTTTCCTTTAAAGGGAGAGAGGGATGGGGACACATATGCCAGTCTGCAGCTCCCCAACATCAGCCCTGAATATGACGTGCTGCAGGTGAGCAAGTGTGACACAGATAAATATACACCAGGGGGTGCCACTACGCTGATATTTATGAAAATTAAATGTATGCAGATTCCCTCAGTATCAGAGACGTGTGTAGTAAAGACAGGATTAGATCTGCATTTGTCTTTAATCACTCAGTCCAAACAGAGGTGAAGACCTCCCAGACTCACCTGAAGTGCTCTGTAGAGTCACATTTGCCTGGATTCCATCAACATTTGCCCTTAATGTTGATGCAAGAGCTATTTGTTCTTTTCAAGAAATGGAAGTCTTAAGCCATCACAGTGAAGCCTCCAGACTAAGGCTGAATCCACTGATCCTCCAACAAGTTCACTTGGAATCGCTGTCGCCTCCCACATTCGATGCAGGCATAGTAAAATTTTAAATGGGGGATAATATACAAGTCAGATCTTTAATCTGATTGGTTATCACACTGGTCACTTTGTTTTCTTACCTCTTGTCGCTAGCTATCCCAACATGCCTTGCAGAGGCAAAGAATTGTCTCTCATTGACAGTGAAGAGAGGCGATTACAAATTGGCTTCTCGTTGGAGGATATGTGGCTTCACTGTTAGAATTCAAAGAATGCATACATAATTGGAAATATTTTTTTTAATTTCACGAGTTTTTGCAGAGTTAATTTTGTAATAAAAAAGGTTTTGTCTTTCCAGTTTTTCCTTTTCATATGAACATAGGCACTGCCCTGAGACTATGCCGGTTCGTGCACTGAGGTGTTCCTTTAAATAACCATGAACCTGTGTGTGTGTGTGTGTGTGCTGCATATGTTAGGTAAAAAACAGGTATCAGAAAGACACAGGGACTACACAAGATGAGAACGATGATTACCAGAACCCTGAAGATGGAAACAGACCAGATTCAGGGGCTAATTAAAAATGTGAGCATGTTGTGTTTCTTTTAAAGCTGATTATTTTTGTTTTAAAAACAAACAAAAAAAATCACTGAATGTTGAGGGTAATTTTTATCTATCTGTCCTAAGAAGACATTTTTTATGATATCCAAAATAGATGTTTTATTTTAGTATTTTAGTTATTGTGCATGGTAAATTTGGCTGCTGTCTGTTTTTGAGAACACCAAATCAAAATTGCATGCTCATGGACTTTCAAAGAATGTTACATTGTGCTCTAGGGATGTGATACGTTTCGAAAAAGTCCCTTGTCTCTCTCCTGAATTTGAAAAGCTGGTTTTCAGTCATTCTGCATCTTATAGTTCAAACAGTTTGCTGAAAAGCTTAAAGGAGAAAGACTAATATCAATTACTGATTTCAAACATGGAATTCATGACTCAGGGACTGACGTATGCTCCTGTTTTTAGCCTCTGCTCTGCTCTTTAATTTCTATTATACTATTGTCTCACTGCACATCTGTTGTTTGCAACTTCATTGGCAACTGTCTTAATGGGTAACTCTGTTTTTTATGTCAGGTCCCCCTTGTAAAGAGTTTCAGTAGGTACTTGGTTTAAAGATTAAATAAATATTTAACTACTGCTTACTATTTTTTATGACATGGTTGTTTACTGTTCAAATTCAATTTGTTGTTTAAACTGTTTAAACTTCAGGGTCATATTGAACTTCGTTAGTTAAAAATGTCGTTAGTTCTTGATGATCTATTGTTCCTTTTATGTTAATACATTTTTGTACGTTGCTTTGACTCTTGCCAACCTGTATGTAATGTATGCAAAACTCAACAGAATGGTACTGCTGGTTAAATGAACAGATGAAAATAAAAAACATGCAAATAGAAATATTGAAAATTGTTTAAGGTACAGGTAGTGGATTATTTCAAAAATAATCAAATTCTGATTTGATTATAAACTGTCTACTAAAAGTGTTTAGGTTCATATTAGAAGCTTTCTTTAAAGTAAAAAAAAATGTTTTTAGTTTACATGATGATCGCTATTGTGCTCCCATATTTAATTACATTTTTTTACGATTGCTTCGACTCATTTAGCACAACAGTTTCAATGTGCAACTTTTAACACAGAATGCTGTACTGTTCATTTTGGGTTCAAAATGTAATGCAGCATGCAAAATAAAAATACCAGTGTCAAATCAGAGAATATTATATGCAAAAGTTTATCACAGCACCAGAACATTAGATATTTCAAACAATGAAGTTAAATCATTGCTGCATTTTCAATATACAATAGTCATCATCAAATAATGCTGCCAAACAAAATCCTTCTGATCAAAAACGAGTTTGAAAGTGTTCTTCATAACGCAAAATGCTATACTCCTAATCTTGGGCACAAAATCATATATAGCACGCACAATAGAAACAACTGAACCAAATAAGATTGTACTTCATGCTAAAGTTTCATAGTGTAGCGTTCAGCGCGGAAAACAGAGGGGGAGACGGGCTTGTCCGTTTCCGAATTGCCCCAGCGGAGCTTCGCTATGCTGCATATACCAATTATTAACAGTTCTAAAGATCTGTCCCGTTCGATCGGGCGAACAGCTATTTTATAGCCCTGGAACGCCCTGATTGGCTTAATTCGCTGCCCTCGGTGCACCAATCACCGGACATTAGCGAGAGCCAATCGCAACATCAAGTATACAACAACAACAACACAAAACTAGCATTACTTACAGCGGTATTCACAGCGACATTAACAACACTACTATACAAAAGCGTAAGGGTCCAACGAACACAAATACAACGAAGTTAGCTAGCGCTACATAAGCGACTATTAACAGGCTAAGCACATTTAATAACAATACAAACACGATCATGCATTTACAAATATTTACAGCTAGCTACAATAACGGAGGCGAAATCGCCACAATAGTGTCAGAACAGTGCATATGTTCATCGTTGAAGTTTAATTATTGGTGCATTTTCAAATACAACGGCCATTATCAAATAATGCGGTCAAACACAAAATACTTGTTAGCAAAAAAGACTATGCATAATGGTCATTTCCTCATAGGTACTTGAAATTATGTACAGCGAGCATCCCCTGTGATAGTCTAGATAGTTTAGCGCTTGTGTTTCTATGAAAGACAAACAAAATATTAGATTAGATTATATGAAGTTTAATCATTAAAGAAAAATCATACAACTGTAAACACAACTGTATTGTACAGTAAAAACAAAAACAGTTACAGTAACAACAAACTTTACTGTAGTAAAGTACAAAAAAAAACTGCTTTTTGGTGCTTAAGCAGTATTTTGCCTCTCTGCTGCATTTGGCCACAGAATTTCGTCGATGTTGCATCTGATGTCTTCGTTGGCAAGACAGCGCTGGTAAAATCTTTTAGAGTGCCTTATCCACCCCTGACACTGCTGGGCTGTAATGTCATCGCATGCCTCATCCATGGCCTGAAGGAGCATTGCCTGCTCATATAGACGCCTATCGTATACCTTCCACCTCCAGGCCGAGAAAAAGTCCATGGGGTTCAGAAAGGGGGAGTAAGGTGGAAGGAATTTTGATCGGAACTCTGGATGGGCTGTAAACCGGTCTCGCACAGCCAATGCACGATGGAAGTTTACATTGTCCCAGACAATGATGAACACCATCTGAGCATTTGGCTGTAAGAGACGGTTGTATAGCCCATCCAGAAAATGTATGAGGCGCACAGAGTTGTATGCCCCCAGCAGAGGGTCACGAGCCTCAACTGCATTGTGGGAAAGGGCAGCACACATTGAGATGTTGGCTCCACGCTGTCCCGGAACAGCAACAGTGGCCCTCTGCCCAATTACATTCCAGCCACAACGCCGGCGCTTGCTGTGTCCACGTGTCACTAAAGACAACGACGGCATCCATGTACGCAGCGCAACCCTCTAGGCCCGCCAACACCCTGTTCATGAGTCTCTGAAACGTCGAAGGAGAATTGTTTTGCGCTTTACCAACCAACACTGACTGCAGCATAACGACTTGTTCATCCTCCGGCCGATTAAGGATTTTAGCTAGTCTCTCAAACAGCACAAAAAACGTGTCTGGGTCTTTTTCAGAAGATTTAGGGATTGGACAAAGATTGCGGGTGACATCAAAACCAGAGGAGTCAGAATTCCCATCTAAAGAACTAAGTACAGAAGCCTCAAACCCAGGTCGACCTACCAAAGATTGTCTTAGTACTTTGCTCTTTAAATTTCTCACGCTCAAGCCAACTTATCCTGTTCAAATTGTAGTTTTGCAAACTCAATTTTCTCCTTTAAATCTTGTTCGGATTTTACTTTTCCAACTTCAAGCCTTAACCTCTGCATTTCAAAGTCATGCTTGACTGTCTCTAATTGCACCAGGTCCCGAAACGACATCTCATGTTCCAATTCAGACTCACTCTCTGGCTCTTGAGATGGCAGTGCAGATGGCATGGGTGCTAAGGACAACGTAATGTCCTGTTTGGATGCCAATTGAATTGCCATGTATCTTAAATCACCTTTTTTGTGTGCAGATGTTACAGTGCCACCCCAAAACACTACTAGTTGACTTAATTCAGCCTTAGTAAAGGACAAGAATACACTGTTTGACGGTTCCCTTCGAAAACCCATAACTTTCCCACTCTCTATGGCATCAAGGTCAGACATCGTGTTAAATTGTGACGAACAAGGGAATTGCAATAGAGATGCAACCTCCCGAACTGAAAATTTAAGAAGGATGAGCAGGGCACAAAGTGAGAAACGGGCAGGCAACCCGAAAAAAAAAGGGCACCCCGCTATACTAACGGAATCCCTAGTCGTCATGTGACGTAACGGCGGGGTATTTAATCACTCAACCCTGCAGCATAACACACAACCTGACAGACTGCGCATCACACCACGGAATGAATCCAGGACAAATGCCACAAACCGATTTAGTCACACAAAAATACCAAACACCCACCAAAATCGCCAAACAGTATCCCTGAAGGAAACTGTTGCTACAGCCTAATTGGGGTAATTGTGCACAGCTCTAGTAGTAAAACACTGGCGTGTTGCCAGTCCAGATCAGTGTATCACTACTCACCCCTCCTCAATCGACACCGCAGCACTGAAGCAGAGAAAAAATTAAAAAAACTCAGCGCTGTAATGAAAACACAGTTTAGTTATTCTCTCCACCCCCACCCAAAACAAACACAATGCCACATGTGTCAAAAGAAATGTTTTTAATATAGCCAAACTCAAGCTCAACGTTACAGCAATTCAACTCAATTAAGTTATTCCTTCAAAGGGGCTATCCAAACAGACCCGCACTTGCTGGTCTGCACAAGGCAAGCACATAAACAGAGCTCACCAACACTTCCTGTACCACGCTCGCCACTGATAGGCCAGAACGCCAGCGCACAACCGCGCCTACATACAAACCAGGAAGCAAACACTAGTTCTGCTTAATGCGAATCGAGAGAGCCCCACGGCAAACCGATTATAACACTTTACCCATGCTAATTAAATATCAGAAAGGGATATGTTTGTGACCCACAAACAATCCCGGACGAGCCCCCAATTAATGTGACGACCCGGCTCAAGGACCGACACATGAAACGGACACCAGACTTTAGTTGAAGGAAATAACAAGTGTTTATTGAAAAACAGAACAAAACCAAACCGAAACCAAACTAACTATATCAGCGTCAGTAATCAGTGTGCATGGAGGTGTTGGGTGCCTGAAGTGTTTGGGTGTGCTAATTAAAGCATAAAAATGTGTACGGGGAAAAAGTGCAGCAGCGTCTGTGGCAGTCAGGCTTCCAGCTGGTGGAGAGAGAGAGTGAACGCCCATCATCCTTGTCCTCTGAAGGACTGCGAACAGATGCGTGCAATCAGGACTGCTACTCCTGACAGCACGCAGCACCCTGGCCAACAAGGGCAAATACACAGACAGGTGAAAACAAGAGGGGAGGGGCGCACGCAAGGCCTGACAGCGCTGAATGGACCCCCTGGCGAAATTGGACCATAGGCACGTGCCTAGTTTTCCTAGATCCCTTGAGACCAATGGGCAGGCCCACACACATACGTACAAAATCCTAATGTGATGTCTAGGGCATAATGTCAACCAGTCTACACATTTATAGAGGATGGGTCGCTAAAGTATTCGCTACTGTAGTATTGCAACATTGCTGTACACATACCTGAACATATTCCACCCTCAAAGCCTTCACTCTATCTTCATTCCTTAGGAAAGGCACCAAGTAAATTTGTTTCATTGTGATTTGGTGCTTTTTCAAAGTTCGCCCAATTGTTGCTAGCCTGATTGAGTGGATGTTTTGGAAGATTCCGTTATCTGCCAGAATGTTTTTTTGAATTTTCTTGATCCGTATGTCATTTCTTTGAACCGCCATGTCTGCTAGTGCCCTCTCCTGCTGGGCAGAGAGAAGATGGCCATGTCCTCCAGCTGATGGTGCTTTTTCAGGTCTAAAGTACAGTAAAGATAACAATTACAACAAAGATAATTCACACTCACACTTTAGTATTTATGAAATATTTTGTATTTGATTTATTTAAAATATTTTATTTTAAAACCTGTCACGGTTCCGTATTTTCTGTTTCTGTTTTTCCCCTTTTGGCCGCCAGATGGCGGCACTTCAGTTTTGTGTTTCAGTTTGTTCTCCCTCCCTGTGTTAATTGTATTATTGGTTTTAATTATTCTATCATTGTTCCCACCTGTGTCTTGTTATCCCCTCCTTTTCTGGTTTGATTGTTATTTGAGTTCACCTGTGTTTTGTTACCCTTGTCTATTTAAGTTCTTTGTTTCCTGACTCGGCTGCTGGTTCCTTGTGTTTCTGCCTGCGTTCCTGCTTGTGTGTGTTCCACCCTGCCCGTGTTCTGTCCTGCCTGTGTTCCGCCCTGCCCGTGTTCCGTTCTGTTTTTTTCAGTTCTTAAGAATCTTTTTGTGTTTGTGGTTTTGCCCCTCATGGCTTTTTGTTCGTTCCCTGTTTGTTAAGTAAAGTTTTTGTTTGAATTTTCCTTTTGGAGTCTCCTGTGTTTTTTTACTCTGTGCCTGGATCCAACCCCCCAAATCCCTGACAAAACCAAATACTTTCACAGAGAGTAACAAAAAAATACATTCCTTTAAATAAATGCTTTCCTGGGAAGCCAAATACTTTTTCAAATAGTATTTAGAGCCTTTTAAAAATGTATTAAAATACAAATACAATTGTAAATTATTTAAAATATCCCAGAGTTCTTATACTCCAATACTCCCTGGGGCCAAGGGTTGAATTTGGGCAGCCTGTGTCGGCAATTTTGAACAACCCATGTGCTGCCTCTAACAGTCAGTAGCCTAAATGCCCGTACATGTCTTTGCATGGGGAATGGCAAACTCAGACTTCTTGATAAGCTACTTGCCAGTTTGTTGGTTCCCATGATATCTTTTTAAAGTTAGCAGCTTTTACTGTATTTCCTCTTTTTTTCTGTGGTCAGAGCATTCGACAGCCATGCAAACAGTTCCTTCTTTTACATTTTGTAAGGTTAGACACAGATAAAATAAAATCCATCCGTACATACTCACTACCAATTAACAATGGAAATCGGTACAGTTGGACTGGGGCCATCAGCAGTCACCTGACGCATTCTAGTCAAAATGCTGTCCTCTAAATTGGACAAAACGCTCAAATTTCAGAGCTGATAGGTTCTCGCATATCCAATGCTTTTCAAGTCTTTCAACAGCTTGGTGCAATTGCGTATGTTGCACCACCGGCTTTATGTTGTGAAAGTATTTTCAAATAATTTCATTAAATCAAACCCTTTTTATTTGAAAATTCTGTATTTTTAAAGACATTTGAAAATAATTGCAAATGTTCCTTAAATACATTTTGTGATTTAAATACTCAATATTCTCAGTATTTCAAATATAATTTCAAACAATTTCTAAAAAAAAGTGTTTAAAAGTAATAACTGAATCATTTCACAACAGCATGTTTTTTGTGAGAATTCTGTATACATATTAAATTATGTTCCATAAAGTCATACAGTTTAAAAGCATTCTCAGCTGCTCCATCACGTTGCCTAATACTCATTGAAGTTATTAGCAGGTAAATCACAGCCAGGGGTTGACAGCTATGGCCCTGGAGACCCGCAAAATTTCTGCATTTTTCTGCATTTTGCTACTTGGCTGTTTATTTCACAGTTAACGCACATCGTCTGGTTTCTAGGTTTTCGTTTTTTAGGCGAAAACAAAAACCAGCAGACCCTGGACCTCTGGGGATCAGGACCAGGCCACTCCTGAAAAATGGTGCGATTTGTCATTTTGTTGGTGTTTTTTTTGCAGCTGAGGACGGATTCCATGGCGGACGTGCTGAGGAGCCTGAACCTCCTGGAGGTGCTGAAGGAGTCCATGGAGAAGAAGGGGCTCTCCGAGGCTGTGGAGGACCTCCTCATCAGCAGGGCGCACATCGCTGTGGTGGTGGAGAGCAGCCAGGAGAAAGCCGCCCTCCTCAACTCCCTCCGCGGCCTGGGGCTCGGGGACGGTGGGGCGGCCCAGTTCCCCTCCCCCAGCCCCCAAGGTGAGCTGACAGTTCACCCAAACCCCAAACCCCAAACACCCCGACTTCGTACTGTGTGACCTGCCCGTGGTCCCTGATGGCTCGCCCTTTGACCCAGAGGAGTACACAGAGAAAGTTGAGTTCCTGCGCTACAATGCCATCATCGTGACGTCGTCTCGGATGCGGTTTTGCAGCAACAGCGCCCTCGTGTGGCGGGAGGCCAGATCGCTCCAGAGGGAGGCTGTGTACTTCGCCTTGCTGGCCTCTGAGCGCGACTTGTGGGAGTCCATGGAGCCTAGGCGGAAAGCCAGCCAGGAAGCATTGGGGTCGGAGGGCCTGGCTTCCCGAGGTCTTCCTGGTACGTGGCACCGCTTGGAGACCCTGGACTTCCCGAACTCCTGGGAGAAATGTGGCGGGACGTCCCGGAGGTCGCTGGAGGGGCTGGGCCGCCGACGGGGATGGGCCGGGGTGCGGCTCAAGGTCGTGCGCGCCTGCCCCCTCTCCCGGGAGGTCACCAAGGGTGCCGTGAAGAAGCTGCTGACGGCCACAGAGAAGCAGAAGCCCACCGGTGCCCGCGTGGTGGAGATGGCGCTGCCCGTGACCGCCAAGTCCGCCAGCCGCTCCTTCACCACCATGTTCCTGGCGCTCAATGGCGCCATCAACGACATGGCCGCCGTGCGGAAAGGGTGGCGGCGGCTGCAGTCGGGGGGGCAGATTGAGGAACTGAATTCTTTGCGACCAATTTAAGAAAAAAAAAAAAAAAAACGGAGGTGGCCTAATCCTTTTCGGCCTGTACTGTTCATGTTGCATTACACATTTGCATTAATTTGATATTTTTGTTTGTTTGTTTTGTTTTCCATGTATTTCTTGCACTGTGAACATTGCATCAGACACAAGAAAGCTCTTTAAAAAAAAAAAAAGTGCAAAATGACTAGAAGTGATATTCCATGGTAACGCTTGCTGAACTTGGCTCCGTTGTTGTTATTATCACGATGACGATGCATTGGTTCTGTGAATAAACTCATTGCAAATATCCAAAAAGACTCTTCTTTTTCTCCCTTCTTTCCATGAAGAAGTCGGTTCCCCGTAACAGCTGCAGAAGACTATTTAAAAAAGTGGGGGGAAGTACAAAAATACAGTATTGAGTGAGAAAAAAAGACAGTGACACTTCCCACCGCATCCTCTGCAGGAAACAGGTTCTTTTTTTTCTTTTGACACTTGGCTAAACTGTGAAAATGCACTACCAAGAAGGGGGGTTCTGTGTGTGTATATTTCCTGTCTAAGGAAGAGGGGTCATTTTTAAGTTTCAGTCATTTTACGATAAGGACATAGTACATCCAATTAACTGTAGCTGATTTCTAATCCTCTGTCACATCCAACTTGTAGGTAAGCAGCCACTTTTACAATTCTTTCATGGGTAAATGATTTCCAGCATTTCTGTTTCTGATGGGGTTGTCTCTCTACCCCCCCTCCAGGTACAGGTATCAATGCCATTGCTACAACAGTTATTCACATTTCATTTGAATGTTTGTGAGTTTAGTAGCTTTTATCTGTACTCTGCCTTGTTTCTTGTCTGGGAAAACAAAATGCAAGTGTTATCACTTTAAATAGAAATTGACTTTGCTGTTATTGTGGCCTTTTGAGTTCAAAATATAGGTGCGTTGATCTAACTAATTTAGTAACTCCATTCAGGAAAGATATGCACTCAAGGTTTTCAGTCAAATATTCTTATTCAAAAATATTAACACCGTACTGTACATATTAATATTTTAGCAAATTACTAGTGAATATACTGTGGAGATATGATGTGCTTTTGACTCAAATGCTGTGTGGATCCCTGATTGTACAACATATCCTTGCGTAAGATGTTTATTTTATTCAGATGCTGATCTTTCTGGGTGTAATATGAAAGAGTAGGCTGCGTAGATTGTTCACAACATAGAATGGTGTCTTGGACTGCAATTCATTAAATAATGCTGTTTTTTTAATAAGCTGCAGTCTGCATTAACTGTGTTTATTTAATCAGACCTGGCCAAGAAAGCAGCAGTCGATTACAGACACAACAAAATTTCAACATTTAACATACTATAAAAACAGACAAACAGCAATGTTCAAAGTTTCACAGTCTGGTTAACATGAGTAATCTGTAGTGCAACTAAGGGTCAAAACAATCACAAGTTTCACTTTCCTCCATAACCTTAAGCCTTTTTTAAAAATCATTTAATGATAAAAGCTCCTGTAAATGAAGTTCTTTCTGGAGCTCATTCAACGCAGAAGGCGCTGAGAACTCGAATGCTTTTTTGCCAGCCTCAGTACGAACCTTTGGCACAGACAATAAAACACTGTTTTGTGAGCGAAGTCGGTATTTTCCATTAGTCTGCTGGACAATGTACATGCAAAGGTAAGAATGGATTAGCAATCTTCAGATCTTACACTGGCCGCCATTTAAATGCAAACAATAGCTCAGTGAAAATCAACCATCACAGCCTACGTAATGCCAAGGAGGGCCAGACCACTCTTCTATAAAGAATACAGTGATGTGTCAAAAATTTGTAATTTGTGACAAACCTCAGTACCCCATGATACACCATGTCCAACCGACGCAATGACGCTAAAGGTACATGCATATATAAAATGTCTCCATTATCTATTACCGGTAAGAAAGTAGTTGAGACTAGCCTCTGTCTCACCTGTCAGAAAAACAGGACTTGTTTCTAAAATAAAAACCCAGCTTAAGCCTAAGCTTTTTTACAAGGGAATCTATATGAAACTTAAAAGTGAGACCATCATCTAATAAAAAACCCAGGTACTTATAAGTTGTCACCCTTTCAATTGGTTTATTCTGTGTGGTAACGACACAAGGTAATGTCTGCTGCTCTATCTTTGACCTAGTGAAGAGCATCAACTTGGTTTTATCAACATTTAAAATAAGCTTCAGCTGATAAAGCTGAGTCTGTATGGTATTAAAAGCAGACTGTAGGTCTTCAAAAGCCTTTTTTACTGTTTCTGCATAAGAGTAGATGACTGTGTCATCTGCATAAAAATGAAAACTGGCATTTGACACGTGTTTGCCAATATTATAAATCGAGGTAAATAAAAGAGGTCCTAGGACTTAGGACATTCTGTACAGTTAAAACACCAGATGATCTACAGGGTCAAATGCCTTTGACAGGTCAATAAAAAGGGTGACACGGTGTTGCTTCTTATCCAGCGCAAAGATAACATCATTAACCACTTTAATAGCTGCAGTAGTAGTGCTATGCTGTTTTCTAAAACCTGATTGGCACTCAGCTAAAATATTGTTGTTGCTTAAAAATCCCTTGATCTGATCACACGCCAGTGTCTCCAATACCTTAGCCAGAATTGAAAGCTTAGAAATAGGCCTGTAGTTATCTAGATTTGAGGGCTCCCCTCCTTTAAACAGGGGCAAAACAAAGGCAGATTTCCATACACTGGGGATAACATTCAATTCAAGAGTGAGATTAAAGAGATACGTTAGGGGCTCAGTAATAAAATCAGAAGAAAGTTTCAATAGATAAGGATCCAAGTTGTCAGGACCAGCTGCTTTTTTTGAGTCTATGCCTTTAAGCGCTTTGTGTACTTCTGGTAGAGAAAAAGGGGAAAAACAAAAACTTTGTCCCGTTCTCTTATTTACAACGGCATCAGTAAATGGCTGATTACCTGATGTAGCCTTAAACAGAAAACCAGAGGAAACAAAATGTTTGTTGAAACAGTTGAGCATTTCAGCTCTATCAGTGACCTTATCAACGCCCTTTATAATACATGACGGCAGTTCATAATTACAGTTTGTACTCAGGGATTTGATTACTTTCCAAAATTTGAAAGGGTTGTTTAAATTTATAGTTGTGGTTGATGCAAAGTAGTCAGATTTTAGCTTCTTAACTAAAAGTGTACACTTATTCCTCAGAAACCTAAATATTAGCCAATCTGACTCTGAACCTGTTCTCCTAGCAGTAGCCCAAGCTTGGTTTCTCATGTGTAATTGCTTAGACAACTCGTCAGAAAACCAAGGATTTCCCCTACCTTCAATCCTGTAAGTTCTAAAAGCAGCATGTTTGTTTGAGATTTTCAAGAAATTGTCCCTAAAGGAAGTCCAAGCCATTTCAACATTTGGAATAAGACTGATCCTGCTCCAATCACAATAGTGCAGGTCGTGTAAAAACGATTGTTCTGAAAAATGTTTAAAATTATGTTTTTGGAGAAAACAGCGGTTGGTTTTAGGGATCTTAGTGCAGCGTATAGCTGCAATGGCACAGTGGTCACTCAGATCATTAATAAAAATACCAGTTGCAATATATTTGTCCGGAACATTTGTCAGGAAAAGATCAATAAGGGTCCATTTCTCTGGACATTTTTCTGATTTGGACGTGTTGGGCCACTTATTAATTGCGTTAAATTCATAAAGTCGCAGTAAGCCTTTAAATCATCAGAGATCGGTTTTAACCAATCCCAATTTAGATCTCCGACAATGACACCGTAGTTCAGCTTCGCCATGCATTTCGTGAAAGAAGACAGCATATCACTTGGAGCAGATGGAGGTCTGTAACAACCAACCACAGTAATGAAGATGTCTTTCGTCACCTCTACTCTTAGAGCAAGCATTTCAAATTGTTTGCACGCGGACTCTGACAGCAGTACACTCGTACGGAAATTGCTTTTGGCATAAATAGCTACACCACCTCCCCTTTTGGGTCTGTCAGTGCGGAACATGTTGTAGCCATATATATAAATATCTTTATCAGGAACCGACTTGCTCAACCAAGTTTCAGATATCACAATTATATCAGCATCAGTTGATTCAACCCAAATCCTCATCAGGTCTATTTTCGTAACTAAACTACGAACATGGCAGGTATGCCATCCCGCCAAGTTACGCCTTGGCGGGGGCATGCCCCATACCTATACAGAACCAAGAGTTTGGCACTTTTCAGGGTTCCCCACAGAAATAACCACAACAGCCACAGACACTCAGCCCTTAAAAACATTTAATTCTGTACATTCTCACCCCATTTCAACTTTTTCGTGTATGTAATAAAAGGGAAAGTTTTATGTTATCTTCCAGCTTCAGTATTTAATAATCATTACTCAGCTTAAAATAATATTTAAAATAACCTTGATCTTTATTCCAACATCTGACATGCAGCATTCTCAGTCTACTTCATACTCAACCTAATTTCACTCCGCTATTGTAGCTATTGTAGATCCATTCCTTATCCTCTACTCTGGGAATAGAGGAAGGAATGGATCTACAATAGTTTATTTTTCATTAGAAGTTTTGTTGTGGTTTGTATTATAGCTGTGGTCCTACAGTTGCACTGTTTGTCCACTAGGGAGTACTACTCCCATCTAGTGGACAAACAGTTCAACTGTAGGACCATAGATATAATGCAAACCACAACACAACTTTTAATGAAAAATAAACTATTGTCAATAAAAAATACACTAAAGTCCATTACGCAGTAGGAGGGATGCACAGCTGTTAAATAAAGTTTGAATGAATGAATGTTAGAAAAGTGTGCCTTGTTACTTTAAGGAGCACTGTGGGATTTGTTTTGATGCCAGTCATGCAGTGACTTTAGACAACTGTTCAACACTGTTCAGGGCACTGAAATGACATCATTTGAGTACACTGCTCTGTATCGAGTGTACCTGGATGATGTCACTTCCAGCGCACTGAACAGTGCACAGTATGCACGACTGAACAGGCCCTAGGTGGCGGTAGGGGGAGGGGGGCCTTGGAAAATGTTGAAGCCCCTGGGCCCATAATGTCTTAATGCGGCCCTGGCTATGGAGAATGTTGACCATGGAACAGGGGCTGGGAGATGGTGGTCTAGCAGATCAGAACAACTCCAGGGAGAGGCGCTGAAGCCACTCTTATGCCACTTACTCTGGCATTTTGAATCATATAATCCACAAGCTTTTCTTTTGCAGACTTTGTCGCGCTTCAAGGGCCCTTTTGCTAGGCCTTGTTTGGTGGTCCTGTTTTCAAGTTTGGGCAGCAAGCAAAAAATAATGCATCAAGACGAACTTTTCAACATATTAAAAATAAAATAAAATAAAACCTATTCTTCTGCCTATAATTTAAAAATAATAGGTGTGAAAAATGAGTACAGTTAACTTACAAACTTACAATACACTTACAAACACTGGACTGCAAACTCAGACAAAGACTGATTTGATATGCTGCCACTGATATGCTGCATATGCATGCATATACGCAGGCTCACAACCATGCATACACACACACACACACACACATGCGTGCACACCCATACACACGTACACGCACATGTACACACGCATATGCAAGCACATACAGGCACACACCCATGCATGCATGCCAACACATGCACACACATCTCCACACACATACATACGCACATGCATGCACATACACACACAGACATAGACACACACACACACACTTCATAAGTGGGTTCACAGTGTCTTCTTTTCCAGATTTCTCACACTGATAAAGGAAGGTTCATCATGATCTCTTTCTGGGTCATGGTCTTCTTTCTGATTGGTGGTATGTACCTGCTACGACATCCCTGTCCCTTGCACGTTTCGTTATGCCCTTGTCTCTGTCACTGACACACTTCACTCGTAAGCATTTTTATCCCCAGTAGAAATCGGTCCTTGTTACTGTACGCATGACGATCGGCATAGCAACCACGGTTTTATGAATGAACACAATGTTAACTTCTGAGGATTATCTGTCTGCTGCAATCCAACAGTGCAATATTAAGAACAGATAAATCCACTTTAGAGGCAGACTGACATCTCTAATGGTTCCTTCTTTTCTCTCTCTCTCTCTTTCTCCCCTTTTCTACCGTAAGACTCTGCTTGCAGTTTCAGTAAGATGACGGCCAAAGAGGGCTCCTGTGTGACGGTCCACGTAACTCTGGACATATGGGATCCTGGGTACACTGTTTGGTTGAAGGACGCCGTGTGGAATGAGAAGACAAAGGATTTTGAGGGCACAATCGTGCACAGCCTCAAACCTGACAAACACAACGCGAGTGAATTTGAAAACAGAGTGTCTGTGGGTTCCACTGGGTCCCCTGGGTATTCAAGGAACTACGAATTGACCATCAATAACTTGAGACTGAATGACAGTGGAAAGTACTCGGTTAGATACTATGATAAAGCTTATCCTCCTTACACACTGAAAAAGAGCAGCGAGACTGAAATGAGTCTTGAGGTTCAGAGTAAGTTCCTTTGCAATGATATATATATATATATATATATATATAGGCCCCTTCATGTTCACCATCCAGTAGTTGTCTAATTGTCTACTGTATGAAAAGTATTTGTCTGGTATTGGATTTATTATTTAAGCAGCAGTCGTTGCAAAGATACACAACTGGCAATCCTGAAGAAGCATGCTTCAGTTACCAACAGTGATGTATTTGTAAGGAATCTGTGTGCAATATGAATGCTGATAGCTGTTGTCCCTTAACCTGCTACTGGCAAAACTGTCAGCATTGTCCTCATGAGTAGTATGCCAGATATAGGATTGATGATTTAAAACAGTTTAGAAACATTTCAGATATTCACAACCTGAAACCCTGAAGGAACACACTTCAAGGTTACACACAGTAATGCTTTTGCTTATATTTTCAGATGGCTGCTATGTAATTAAGCTGGTTTGGTCTTATTTCGTTCTGGGCTCACTTAAACACAGTTATCATCTCATTATTACTATGAGCGTATTTCATGAGGGACTGTGTACAATTAATCACATTCACAATGGTCGTACGAGCCAGCCAAGAGGCCGCACGTTGCTTTACAATGATAGGCCCCAGAGCAGAGGGGGTTACAGGCTTGACTCAGACAAAGAAGCCCAGAACATGACAAAAATAGTCTTTAGGCAACTAAAAAAATCCATCACAGATTAACACATGATGATGAAACTGATGATAATCATCATCGACATCATAATCATCTTCTTCGTCATAATCATCATCATCCTCGTCTTAATAATCTTCATTGTCATATTCATGAATTCATATTCGTAATGATCATCATCATCATCATCACCGTCTTCATCATCATAACGATCTTCCCCTGTCGAACCTCTGCAGAGAACCCTTGCCAGGTCAGCGTAACAGGGCCGGAGCTGGTCCAGGCGGGGGCGGAGGTGATTTTGCGGTGCTCCACCGTGGGAACCTGCCAGAACAGCCCCGAGTGGCGTAGCTCGAGGTCAGGCCTGGCCTCCAGTGAAGTCTCCGACACCCAGGGTGCGAAAACAGCCCAGCTGCGCTTCAAAGCGGACTGGTCACATGACGGGGTGACGTTCTCCTGTTGGCCGTCGCCGAGCAACGACGTGTGCGCCTCCAGAAACATCACGCTGGCTGTGGAAGGTAATTTTTTTTTATTGTTTTACCTGCCGACGCTGCAATCTTCATATCAGAGACACCGAAGCTACGTTTTACACATAACTGATATCTGAATTACCCACATCATTTATGACATCATAAAGGAAGGACAGGCAGTCACCTTCTCCTGCCACAGTAAAGGAAACCCCCAGCCCACATTGTCCTGGTTTAAACTGGGCCAAGGTGAAATTGCCCAGGGAGGAGAGTGGAAATTACCCAATGTCAAAATAGAAGATGCCGGGAGTTACTTCTGCCAGGCTAAAAACAAACTTGGCACTGAAAACTCAACAAAGGTTGTGCTTGATGTCAAATGCAGTGGTGGACAAAGTACACAACTTCATTACTTGAGTCAAAGTATAGATACCCCTGGTCAAATATTACTCCACTACAAGTGAAAGTTGTTCAGTCAAATTTTTACTTGAGTTAAAGTACTGGAGTACTTGCTTTTAAAAATACTTATGTATTCAAAAGTACATTTTATTTTTAATGCCAATGTTGTATTGTTTCTACGATGCATTTACAGAAGCTCATTTACAGATGCATTTTTACTGTTATTAGGTTACATTACATTAGAGGCATTTAGCAGACGCTCTTATCCAGAGTGACTTACACAACTTTTTTACATAGCATTTTACATTGTATCCATTTATACAGCTGGATATATACTTAAGCAATTTCAGTTAAGTACTTTGCTCAAGGGTACAACGGCAGTGTCCTACCCGGGAATTGAACCTGCGACTTTTCGGTTACAAGCCCAGTTCCTTACCCACTGTGCTACACTCCGTCCTATAGCAACACATGATAGACAGGGGTTAAATTGGGATTTGGGAGGTGGGTGGACCCTGAGATCCGGTGGGAGGTAGGTGAAAAAAGGTACAAACCAATGAATGTCTCAGCTCAAAATAGTTGTATCTTAATGTATTGTGCACATAATTGTGCTTAAGGAAAACAATGTTTTAAAAAGAATGTATACTATTGATGTAAGCTTTTACGTAATATATTTCAAGTTTATTGAGTGTCATTAATGCTGAGAATTGTTTTTACCCACGAAAATAATTGGTCATCCTCCTCTTGTCCTCACTTTTTCATCCTTTATCCATCTTTCTTAAACTGGTGAGGCGCAAAACTTTCCTTTAAACTAATCATTGATCTGAAACTGTTTTAATTAATTTTCAGTGATTAACAAGCATGCAAACATCTGACTAATCAAATGGAAAGGGACACAGCTTCTTCGCATTGTGTTAGGGAGATTAAATGATAAATGCGATTTAGAAAAATCCGTTTTAATCGCTAAGCAGTGACTGAATCTTCCCAATTTTCCTTGAGTATCAATACAATTAATCCACAAAATAGGCTACTCAATACTATCATATATAGCCAGCTCTCCCCAAATAGGTAGCTTTAGTAAGTAGCCTAGGCCGTATAGCCTACATTTATGTTCATTTGCAGTACAAAATTGTGCACATTTTTAATCAAAATTATTTGCGGATACACTTCTTTCTCCACACTCGTATTCATGGCAAATATCTGCAATTGTAAACACAATTGAAGTGCAGGATTTGTTTTTGCTGGTTATTCTGAGAGCGAACATAGTAGTTAACAGACTTATTTGTAAGTGTAGACTACTTGGTGATTAAAACTGATTTTTAACAGATAAATTGAATTTATGATTTAATTCCCCTAACACGGTATGAAGATGCTGTGTGTTAGGCTACTTGTCATTTGATTAATCCGATCGTTGGCATGCTTGATTATAAAGGAAAATTACTAATGAAAACAGGTTGAGATCAATGATTAGTTTAAAGTAAAGTTTTGCGCCCCACCAATTTTCAGCTCACCAGTCGCCGCTGAATAAAACGTTATGTATGTGGGAAATATTCAATCCTATCTTAGCTGCTGACCAGCAATCTGCTGAGTTTGCTTAAGCAATCAAAGTTGCTGTTAATAATAGCCGGCGTTCGTGGAGGCTGTTTATTCATCTCTCTTTAAAATGTTGCATAAATGAAATGACATGTTAATGAAATTACCTACAGTGTCCGCTTCCAATCAATCAAGACAATCAACGATATTTTTCTTTCTGTGCTGTTTATATAAACGACTGTTCCTCCTGAGTTGTTTTTTCTTCGGATTTTTGATTGGTTGAGCGAGTAACTGGCTAGAGGGAACACATGGACTGGAGCATACTGGATTGTCATAGTTATTTGTAAAACTGCTGGTCAAAATGATTTATTTATTTACCAAAGGTGAGTGGACGCTGTCCACCCGCGTCCACCCCCAATTTAACCCGATGATAGATAGGATTGGCTGAAATGTGAAACAGTTGGATGACCCTTCGCTCGAATTCCATAAAATTTCATCTGACCAATCCTAGCATAAAAACTGCAACGACTACAAGCTCAGACAACTTCATAATTAGCAAACGGGCTACCGTTAGCGAACGTTTACATACCTCGACATGCTTTTTACAGTTGGACGGCGAGTGTTTGAATGCAGAGGTGTAGTTTGTGCGCGGTAAGCAGAGCAAACAATATGAATCTTTTTTAATTTCACAAATCTCAAATATGGACTTGAGATATGGCCATGGGTGCTCTGGTGGCGAAGAATCATCCTTATCTTCTGCCGTCGCCATAATTACCGCCACCAAGTTCAAATTGAACTGTTCAACCACTGGTGCAACAAGCAAGCACTTTGAACTTAACTGACAGCGTATTAGGAGTAGGCTACTGTGATTGGTTTTTCTCCTGTGAGGAACACAGCGTGCGAATAAAAAATATTCAACTTTTGATTCAAAGCTATGCTTCAAAGTAACGAGTAACGACAACCTTAATAGAAATGTAGTGGAGTAAAAGTTTATCTTTCAAATGTAGTGGAGTAAAAGTCATGAGTTTCCAAAAAAACAAATACTCAAGTAAAGTACAGATACTCAAAAAATGTATTTAAGTACTGTAGTCAAGTAAATCGTTACTGTCCACCCCTGGTCAAATGTGAGTCTCATTTTTTTATTTTTTTTTTCTAAACTCAAATACACTGCCAAGGGAAAATGTTAATTAGTCTTTTTTCCTTACATTCTTCTTCACTATTTATTGTTTTCTTTTCTAATTTGGAGGATTTAAAAGTGGGAAAAAATTTGGAAGTCATATGATGTCATGTCTGTCCAGGGCTGCCCAGTATGTGCCAAAAATGTCATGTACCTTATGTGACACCCATTGAGTATTACCTCGTGTCCCTGTATGTCCCACAAAGTTTTACCTGCTGTCGATTAGTTCCTGAAAAAAGCATGTGACTTAAAAGCCAAATCTGGTATGTGGTGCTTTTATTGAATATGAGCCACCAAAACCGGGGTGCTCTATAGATCCGGCAGGAAACAAAATGGACTCAGTTTGACAGCGTGTATTTAGAGTCCCAGTGCTCTCCGTGTAGACGTCCTGTGTGAGTGCTGTATTTAGAGTCCCAGTGCTCTCCGTGTAGACGTCCTGTGTGAGTGCTGTATTGAGAGTCTCAGTGCTCTCTGTGTAGACGTCCTGTGTGAGTGCTGTATTTAGAGTCCCAGTGCTCTCCGTGTAGACGTCCTGTGTGAGTGCTGTATTTAGAGTCCCAGTGCTCTCAGTGTAGACGTCCTGTGTGAGTGCTGTATTTAGAGTCCCAGTGCTCTCCGTGTAGACGTCCTGTGTGAGTGCTGTATTTAGAGTCCCAGCGCATTGTGAATACTCAGCCTGTGACTGTTATTGATCTGTGATTTACTGTTGGAGTGTCTGTGATTCACGCTATGGTCTGGGACCCAAAGTCAGAAAGCACAATAATTTTTGGATTTTCTCGATTATGTTAAATTGCCAGGTGGTAGTTCAGTATAATGGGTAAAGAACTGGTCTTGCAAACTAAAGGTTGCGGGTTTGATTCATGGGCGGGTCACTGCATTGACCCTTGAGCAGTGTACTTACTCAACTGCTTCAGTATTTATCCAATATATGAATAGGTACAATGTAAAAGCCAAAGTTGAGTAACTTTCTTTGGATAAGGATGTCTGCTAAATGCCCATGGAAAAAATGTAAAATGATTTGAAAGGCTAACTTTTCTCTAAAATCTAAATCTAATGATTTTTCCATTTTTCTATAATCTGTACATGACTACAAAAAAAACCAGTACAAACTATGTTTTGGCATCATGGGTTTAGCTATGGCAATTAGTTGTGTTTCTCCATATTACATTACATTACAATTACAGGCATTTAGCAGACGCTCTTATCCAGAGCGGCGTACAACAAGTGCATATATTCCATATATATTCCAAGGTAATTTTGATCATGAGTGAGGGAAGAAATATGACAATGCTTGGGATCATTAGCAATAGAGAAGTTTGCTACACTGCCTTTTAAAAAACAAATATTTTTCTTCCAGATCCTCCTAAGAACACCTCAGTGTCAGTCAGTCCCTCTGGATCAGTGTTAGCGGGCAGCTCTGTGACTCTGACCTGCAGCAGTAAAGCCAACCCAGCAGTATATATATTTTTTGAAGTCTGTTTTTCGGTATGTAACTGACATGTCCTTCATGCAGGTTTTGACATGACCTCACTGCTGATTGCTGCAGCTGCCGGTGCTGGTGCCACGATGATGATGATATGCTTCATAATGCAGCACATTCTAAAGTAAGAGAAATGGGGTCCTATGAAGTCAGTGTCAGTGTAAAGGGAAATTTCACTGTAATTCCATGTTATTGTGTGATATTACTCAACCCCACTGCTGTGGTCATCATTTTAAAATTGAGCTCATGTAGATGTGTCCCTGTCCCACATCCAGAACAGACCTCAAAATCTCCACGTCTTTCTATGACACAAAGAGTGAATGTGGCAGATTGGCTCAGATATTGAGGTATTTTCATGAGAATGGAAATTCACGACCTGAAGAATCAAAATATTGTAACTGGCACTTTTCAAGCCAAATCATTTTATCAGTGGACAAATCCATGTAAACAATCGGTATTCTGTATTCTGCAGAAGGGGAGTCACTTCACACAGCAAGGTGTGTGTTCAGAAGTCCTACAGAGGGGTAGTCCCTCTGAGCACTTCTAACGTTCATATCACATCACATGGTGTTTCAGGTTCAACTTAGCCAATCGTCATTTGTTTTATGTTCACTGTTCTCCTAAATAAGGTTAACAGGGTTAGATTTACTGCTGGAAAGAGAGAGAGCCTCCCCCCCCCAAACACACACACACAACAAAGCAAATCAGCAATTATGAACTATGGGCAATATAGATTCATTACTGATCAGTCATGTTAATAAAAAATATGAACATCAATAAAACGTTAACATATGAACTCCAGCATAGCATTAAAATTTGATGTTCATGGAAAGTTCCCCTTTAACCTTTGGTGGAATCTATCAAGGATATTTGATTCAATAAGATTGAAGGTCATACATTCAGACAGACAGCTCATTAAAGTGTTACCAACATTTTACTGCACCCTGACTAATCCAGTGGAGATGTGTTGTTTATTTCACTATGACCTACAATTCTGTAGGTTTCCAGTTCTGTTTATGACGTTGTTTCTACTTTATCGGACACAATCCACAGATTCTCTTACTCTGGTTTTGTATGAAGTTGTGCATCTAGAATCTGTAAGACCTGAATTTGATTAAATAGAATTAGAGGGGCAGAGTACTCTGGCTTTTATGAATAGTTTAAAATTGGGAGATGAAGTTCTTACCCTGATATAAAACACATTTTCACTGTTGGATATCTGTAAACGAGTGAAGTCTGATGATGTCTTTTAACAGGGCCGGCCTTAGGATTTTGGTGGCCCTAAACAAATCTGTTTGAGCGGGGGGTGGGGGGGTGCTGTTGGATTCTGTTGAGCGGGGGTGGGGAGGTGCTGTTGGATTCTGTTGAGGGGGGTGTTGGGGGGATAGGGGGGGCAGTTCGCTTGGTGAAAGCCTCCTTACATTATATTGTTATGAAATGTTCTGTTGCCATTCCATTTAATTTATAGTTCTAGTTCCACAAAAGGGGATGAATAACGTAATTAGGAAAATATTGTTATTTACCTTAGATAAATATTGGGTCGTGTGGCACCCCCCTCGTGGTCGTGTGGCCCCCCCTAGCGGTTGTGGCCCTAAACAACCGCATAGATCGTTTATGCCACGGGCCAGCCCTGTCTTTTAAATAAGTCTTTTAGGCATGAATGAGGTCCAATCATCATGATTAAAATCATCATGTTTTCAATCCACTGTTACATATTATCATCATAGGAATGATTTGTCTGTATGTGCTGACTGTTGGATTCTGTATCCACAAAAATAAAAGGTAGTCATCTTGATCTTACTGCTGATAAAATATATCATTATCATAGTCTCTGACCAGATACTGAGAGGCAATTATGCTTTCAGTAAAATATATTAAAAGTTAAAACTATCCCATCCAATAGATGCATGTGGTTTACAGAGACATGCTGGATAAGCAGAGGCAATAACACATTCTCTCTCTACTCTGATTTCCATGTCTCCAGGTTGTCTAGAAGACAGAAGGTGAGTCTCACCATCCTTTCCTCTTCTTCCTCTTCTGAAACACTCTGCAGCTCAGCCTGATTTCAACTCTATTTTACATTCACACCATCTGTGTGTCTTTTCTTTTAAAGGGAGGGAGGGACGGGGACACATATGCCAGTCTGCAGCTCCCCAACATCAGCCCTGACTATGACGTGCTGCAGGTGAGCAAGTGTGACACAGAGAAATATACACCAGGGGGCGCCACTATGCTCATATTTATGAAAACTCATATTTATGAAATTGAAATGTATGCAGATTCCCTCAGTATCAGAGATGTATGTAGTAAAGACAGGATGAGATCTGTATTAGTTTTGAATCACTCAGTCCAAACAGAGGAGAAAACCTCACAGACTCAGCTGAAGGGCTAAAATGCTCTTTTCTTGCCCTTAATGTTGATGCAGAAGCCTTTTGTTCTTTTCAAAAAATGGAAGTCTAAAGCCATCACAGTGAAGTGTCCAGACTAAGGCTGAATCCACTGATCCTCCAACAAGTTCACTTGGCATCACTCTCGCCTCCCACAATCGATGCGGGCATAGTAAAACTTTTAAATGGGGGATAATATACAAGTCAGATCTTTAATCTGATTGGTTATCACACTGGTCACTTTGTTTTCTTACCTCTTGTCACTACCTATCCCAACATGCCTTGCAGAGGCAAAGAATTGTCTCTCATTGACAATGAAGAGAGGCGATTATAAATTGGCTTCTTGTCGGAGGATATGTGCCTTCACTGTTAAAATTCAAAGAATGCATACATAATTGGAAATATTTTTTTAATTTTAAGAGTTTATGCAGAGTTAATTTTGTAATAAAAAAAGTTTTGTCTTTCCACTTTTTCCTGTATGCAGCTCAGCCTGATTTCACCTCTATTTTACATTCACACCATCTGTGTGTCTTTTCCTTTAAAGGGAGGGAGTGACGGGGACACATATGCCAGTCTGCAGCACCCCAACATCAGCCCTGAATATGACGTGCTGCAGGTGAGCAAGTGCGATACAGAGAAATATACACCAGGGGGCGCCACTACGCTCATATTTATGAAAACTCATATTTATGAAATTGAAATGTATGCAGATTCCCTCAGTATCAGAGATGTATGTAGTAAAGACAGGATTAGATCTGCATTTGTCTTTAATCACTCAGTCCAAACAGAGGAGAAAACCTCACAGACTCAGCTGAAGGGCTAAAATGCTCTTTTCTTGCCCTTAATGTTGATGCAGAAGCCTTTTGTTCTTTTCAAAAAATGGAAGTCTAAAGCCATCACAGTGAAGTGTCCAGACTAAGGCTGAATCCACCGATCCTCCAACAAGTTCACTTGGCATCGCTCTCGCCTCCCACAATCGGTCGCTTGCGGGCATAGAAAAATTTTAAATGGGGGATAATGTACAAGTCAGATCTTCAATTGTCTCTCATTGACAATGAAGAGAGGCGATTATAAATTGGCTTCTCGCCTGAGGATATGTGGCTTCACTGTTAAAATTCAAAGAATGCATACATAATTGGAAATATTTTTTTTAATTTTACGAGTTTATGACGAGTTAATTTTGTAATAAAAAACAGTTTGTCTTTCAACATTTTCCTCTTGATATGAACATAGGCACTGCCCTGAGACTATGCCATTTTGTGCACTAAGGTGTTCCTTTAAATAACCATGAACCTGTGTGTGTGTGTGTGTGTGTGTGCGTGTGCTGTATATGTTAGGTAAAAAACAAGCATCAGAAAGACACAGGGACTACACAAGATGAGAACGATGATTACCAGAACCCTGAAGATGGGGCTAATTAAAAATGTGAGCATGTTGTGTTTCCTTTAAAGCTGATTTATTTTTTCTTTAAAAACAAAACAAACAAAAAAAATCACCGAATGTTGAGGGTAATTTCTATCTATCTGTCCTAAGAGCATTTTTATGACTTCCAGAGATGTTTATTTAGTATTTATCCCGGAGAATAGAATTTTGTTTTTTTCATTTTTCATTCTTTTTACAGAATCACTATGTTTGTACACTGCACTTGCATCTCTTGTGCTTTAATGACTGTATGCCATAGGTTGTCGTGCACATTCGGCTGCTGTCTGTTTTTGAGAACACCAAATCAAAATTGCATCCTCATGGACTTTCAAAGAATGTTACATTGTGCTCTAGGGATGTGATACGTTTTGAAAAAGTCCCTTGTCTCTCCTGAATTTGAAAAGCTGGTTTTCAGTCATTCTGCATCTTGTGGTTCAAACAGTCTGCTGAAAAGCTTAAAGGAGAAAGACTAATATCAATTACTGATTCCAAACATGGAATTCATGACTCAGGGACTGACGTATGCTCCTGTTTTTAGCCTCTGCTCTGCTCTTTAATTTCTATTATACTATTGTCTCACTGCACATTTGTTGTTTGTAACTTCATTGGCAACTGTCTTAATGGGTAACTCTGTATTTTATGTCGGGTCCCCCTTGTAAAAGAGATCAATCAGAATGGGGTACTGTTGGTTAAATAAAGATTAAATACATATTTAATAAATATTAAATAAAAATTGAACATTTGTTTGTGTACAGGTGTGGATTTACAGTTCAAAAATAATCAAATTCTGATTTGATTATAAACCGACTACTAAAACAGTCTAGGTTCGTATTAGAAGCTTTCTTTAAAGTAAAAAAAAAAGATGTTTTTAGTTTACTTGATGACCGCTATTGTGCTCCCATATTTAATTACATTTTTTACGATTGCTTTGACTCATTTAGCACAACAGTTTCAATGTGCAAAACTCTTAACACAGAATGCTGTACTGTTCATTTTGGGTTCAAAATGTAATGCAGCATGCAAAATAAAAATACCAGTGTCAAATCAGAAAATATTATATGCAAAAGTTTATCACAGCACCAGAACATTAGATATTTCAAACAATGAAAATCATTGCTGCATTTTCAATATACAACAGTCATCATCAAATAATGCTGCCAAACACAAAATCCTTCTGATCAAAAACAAGTTTGAAAGTGTTCCTCATGACGCAAAATGCTATACTCCTAATCTTGGGCTCAAAATCATATATAGCATGCACAATAGAAACAACTGAACCAAATTAGATTGTATTTTATGCTAAAGTTCATCATAGTGTAGCGTTCGGCGCGGAAAGCAGAGGCGGAGACGGGGTTGCCCGTTTCCGAATTGTCCCAGCGGAGCATCGCTATACTGCAGATACCGCTTATAACAGTTTATTACAGTTTTTTTTTTTTGTGTTTTTAAATTTATCGCACCAGTGTGAAATCAATGCTCAATAAGACCTATTCATATGACGCCTGTGTGAATCATTTTGATGAAAAAAGTCAGTTTTGAGAAGAGAGAACATGGTTTTGAATGCGTGAATGCATTTAGCACAAGATTTGTGTAGTTTTGGCAAAAGGTTAACTGTTGCTGTGCTTTGTGTGTAGAGTTTTGAGAAATTGCGCTATAGTTTCAGGAAACGTGTTCAAACAATTGAGAAAAACGGTAACAGTTCTAAAGATCTGTCCCGTTCGATCGAGCGAACAGCTATTTTATAGCCCTGGGACGCCCTGATTGGCTTAATTCGCTGCCCTCGGTGCACCAATCACCGGATATTAGCGAGAGCCAATCGCAACATCAAGCACACAATAACAACAACACAAAACTAGCATTACTTACAGCGGTATTCACAGCGACATTATCAACACTACTGTACAAAAGCCATAAGGGTCCAACGAACACAAATACAACGAAGTTAGCTAGCGCTACATAAGCGACTATTAACAGGCTAAGCACATTTAATAACAACACAAACACGATCATGCATTTACAAATATTTACAGCTAGCTACAATAACGGAGGCGAAATCGCCACAATAGTGTCAGAACAGTGCATATGTTCATCGTTGAAGTTTAATTATTGGTGCATTTTCAAATACAACGGCCATTATCAAATAATGCGGTCAAACACAAAATACTTGTTAGCAAAAAAGACTATGCCTAATGGTCATTTCCTCATAGGTACTTGAAATTATGTACAGCGAGCATCCCCTGTGATAGTCTAGCAATTGTGTTTCTATGAAAACAAAATATTAGATTAGATTATATGAAGTTTAATCATTAAAGAAAAATCATACAACTGTAAACACAACTGTATTGTACAGTAAAAACAAAAACAGTTACAGTAACAACAAACTTTACTGTAGTAAAGTACAACAAAAAAAAACTGCTTTTTGGTGCTTAAGCAGTATTTTGCCTCTCTGCTGCATTTGGCCACAGAATTTCGTTGAATTTCGATGTTGCATGTGATGTCTTCATTGGCAAGACAGCGCTGGTAAAATCTTTCAGAGTGCCTTATCCACCCCTGACACTGCTGGGCTGTAATGTCATCGCATGCCTCATCCATGGCCTGAAGGAGCATTGCCTGCTCATATGGACGCCTATCGTATACATTCCACCTCCAGGCCAAGAAAAACTCCTCGATGGGGTTCAGAAAGGGGAAGTAAGGTGGAAGGAATTTTGATCGGAACTGGATGGGCTGTAAACGGTCTCGCATTGCCAATGCACGATGGAAGTTTACATTGTCCCAGACAATGATGAACACCGTCTGCATTGTGGGAAATAGCTGCACACATTGAGATGTTGGCTCCACGCTGTCTCGGAACATCAACAGCGGCCCTCTGCCCAATTACATTCCAGCCCCAACGCAGGCGCTTGCTGTGTCAACGTGTCACTAAAGACAACGACGGCATCCATGTACGCAGCGCAACCCTCTAGGCCCACCAACACCCTGTTCATGAGTCTCTGAAACGTCGAAGGAGAATTTTTTTGCGCTTTACCAACCAACACTGACTGCAGCATAACGACTTGTTCATCCTCCGGCCGATTAAGAACTTTAGCTAGTCTCTCAAACAGCACAAAAAACGTGTCTGGGTCTTTTTCAGAAGATTTAGGGATTGGACAAAGATTGCGGGTGACATCAAAACCAGAGGAGCCAGAATTCCCATCTAAAGAACTAAGTACAGAAGCCTCAAACCCAGGTCGACCTACCAAAGATTGTCTTAGTGCTTTGCTCTTTAAATTTCTCACGCTCAAGCCAACTTATCCTGTTCAAATTTTAGTTTTGCAAACTCAATTTTCTCCTTTAAATCTTGTTCGGATTTTACTTTTCCAACCTCAAGCCTTAACCTCTGCATTTCAAAGTCATGCTTGACTGTCTCTAATTGCACCAGGTCGCGAAACGACATCTCATGTTCCAATTCAGACTCACTCTCTGGCTCTTGAGATGGCAGTGCAGCTGGCAAGGGTGCTAAGGACAACGTAATGTCCTGTTCGAATGCCAAATTAATTGCTATGTCTCTTAAATCACCTTTTTTGTGTGCAGATGCTACAGTGCCACCCCAAAACACTACTAATTGACTTAATTCAGCCTTAAGAAGAATACACTGTTTGACGGTTCCCTTCGAAAACCCTTAACCTTCCCGCTCTCTATGGCATCAAGGTCAGACATCGTGTTAAATTGTGACAAACAAGGGAATTGCAATAGAGATGCAACCTCCCGAACGGAAAATTTAAGGATGAGCAGGGCACAAAGTGAGAAACGGGCAGGCAACCCGAAAAAAAAAGGGCACCCCGCTATACTAACGGAATCCCTAGTCGTCATGTGACGTAACGGCGGGGTATTTAATCACTCAACCCTGCAGCATAACACACAACCTGACAGACTGCGCATCACACCACGGAATGAACCCAGGACAAATGCCACAAACCGATTTAGTCACACAAAAATAACAAACAACCACCAAAATCGCCAAACAGTATCCCTGAAGGACACTGTCACTACAGCCTAATTGGGGTAATTGTGCACAGCTCTAGTAGTAAAACAACGGCATGTTGCCTGTCCAGATTTGTGTATCACTACTCACCCCTCCTCAATCGGCGACCGCAGCACAGAGGCAGAGAAGAAAAAAAAAACTCAGTGCTGTAACGAAAACACAGTTCAATTATTCTCTCCACCCGTACACTGAACGGCGTAACAATTTAGAAGGCTTTACTTCAACTTCAACCAAGCTTCTTCTAAAACAAACACAATGCCACGTGTGTCATAAGAAATGTTTTAATATAGCCTAACTCAAGCTCAACGTTACAGCAATTCAACTCAATTACGTTATTCCTTCAAAGAGGCTATCCAAACAGACCTGCACTTGCTGGTCTGCACAATGCTAGCACATAAACAGAGCTCACCAACACGTCCTGTACCACACTCGCCACTGATAGGCCAGAACGCCAGCGCACATCCGCGCCTACATACAAACCAGGAAGCAAACACTAGCTCTGCTTAATGCGAATCGAGAGAGCCACATGGCAAACCGATTATAACACTTTACCCATGCTAATTAAATATCAAAAAGGGATATGTTTGTGACCCACAAACACAACGTGGCCCGCCAAGTCCGCCAGCCGCTCCTTCACCACCATGTTCCTGGCGCTCAATGGCGCCATCAACGACATGGCCGCCGATGCGGAAAGGGTGGTGGCGGCTGCAGTCGGGGGGGCAGATTGAGAAACTGAATTCTTCGTGACCAATTTAAGAAAAAAACTTTTGACACTTGGCTAAACTGTGAAAATACACTGCCGAGAAGGGGAGGTCTGTTTGTGTATATTTCCTGTCTAAGGAAGAGGGGCCATTATTAAGTTTCAGTCATTTTACAATAAGGACATAGTACATCCAGATTAACTGTAGCTGATTTCTAATCCTCTGTCACATCCAACTTGTAGGTAAGCAGCCACTTTTACAATTCTTTCATGGGTAAAGTTGTCTCTCTACCCCCCCTCCAGGTACAGGTATCAATGCCATTGCTACAACAGTTATTAACATTTCATTTGAATGTTTGTGAGTTTAGTAGCTTTTGTCTGTACTCTGCCTTGTTTCTGGTCTGGGAAAACAAATAGAAAGTGTTATCGCTTTAAATAGAAATTGACTTTGCTGTTATTGTGGCCTTTTGAGTTCAAAATAGAGGTGCATTGATCTAAATAATTTAGTAATTCCATTCAGGAATGATGTGCACTCAAGGTTTTCAGTCAAATATTCTTATTCAAAAATATTAACACCGTACTGTACATATTAATATTTTAGCTAATTACTAGTGGAGATACTGTGGAGATATGACGTGCTTTTGACTCAAATCCTGTGTGGATCCCTGCTTGTACAACACATCCTTGCGTAAGATGCTTATTTTATTCAGATTCTGATCTTTCTGGGTGTAACAGGAAAGAGTAGGCTGTGTAGATTGTTCCCAACATAGAATGGTGTCTTGGACTGCAATTCATTAAATAATGCTGTTTTTTTAATAAGCTGCATTAACTGTGTTGTGAGCCATGGTATGGCTCTACTATGCAAGGAGCAGAGCTGGCAGAGCCAAGAGCACTCTTTATATTTCCTGATTTTGGAAGGTTATATCTTATATAAAACAAACAGTGAAAGTATTTTTAAGATTGGTGTTCTTCATCATCAACACACGTGACAGGTCCAACCTTAACCCACTTTCAGGAAAGGGGGTGGGGGCAGGGGGGCAGGGGGGGAAGGGGGGCAGAAGGGCGGGGGGAGGGGGGGGTTGCATTAAACCAGTGATCTGATGATCTGATTAGGAACCACAGAGCTGAGAATGACTCACTCACAGCTGTGGTACACCTACACCAAGACACACACAGGCATGCACACCTGCACACATGTGTATACTGTACATGAACACACACACACACACGTACACACATTCACACACACGTAAAAATGTATATGCATGCACATACACAGACTCACAACCATGCATATACACACATACACACACACACATGTGCGTGCACACCCATACACACATATTCACACATGTATACACGCATATGCAAGCACATACAGGCACACACCCATGCATGCATGCCAACACATGCACAGACATCTTCACACATACATACGCACATGCATGCACATACACACACAGATATAGACTCACACACACACACACACACACTTCATAAGTGGGTTCACAGTGTCTTCTTTTCCAGATTTCTCACACTGATAAAGGAAGGTTCATCATGATCTCTTTCTGGGCCATGGTCCTCTTTCTGATTGGTGGTATGTACCTGCTATGACATCCCTGTCCCTGCACGTTTCGTTATGCCCTTGTCTCTGTCACTGACACACTTCACTCATAAGCATTTTTATCCCCAGTAAAAATCAGTCCTTGTTACTGTACGCATAACAATCGGCATAGCAACCACGGTTTTATGAATGAACACAATGTTAACTTCTGAGGATTATCTGTCTGCTGCAATCCAACAGTGCAATATTAAGAACAGAAAAATCTCTCTCTCTCTCTCTCTCTCACTTCACAGTGAAAAAGAGCAGCAAGACTGAAATGAGTCTTGAGGTTCAGAGTAAGTTTTTATGCAATGATATATATATATATATATATATATATATATATATATATATATATATATATATATATAGGCCCCTTCATGTTCACCATCCAGTAGTTGTCTAATTGTCTACTGTATGAAGTATTTGTCTGGTATTGGATTTATTATTTAAGCAGCAGTCGTTGCAAAGATGCACAACCGGCAATCCAGAAGAAGCATGCTTCAGTCACCAACAGTGATGTATTTGTAAGGAATCTGTGTGCAATATGAATGCTGATAGCTGTTGTCCCTTAACCTGCTACTGGCAAAACTGTCAGCATTGCCATCATGAGTAATATGCCTGATACAGGATTGATGATTTAAAACAGTTTAGAAACATTTCAGATATTCACAACTCAAAAGCCTGAAGGAACATACTTCAAGGATACCCACAGTAATGCTTTTGCTTATATTTGCAGATGGCTGCTGTGTAATTAAACTGGTTTGGTCTTATTTTGTTCTGGGCTCACTTAAACACAGATATCATCTCATTATCACCATGAGCATCTACATTAATGTATTTCATGAGGGACTTTGTACAATTACTCACATTCACGATGGTCGTACGAGCCAGCCAAGAGACCGCATGTTGTTTTACAATGATAGGTCCCAGAGCAGAGGGGGTTACAGGCTTGACTCAGACAAAGAAGCCCAGAACATGACAAAAATAGTCTTTAGGCAACTAAAAAAATCCATCACAGATTAACACATGATGATGAAACTGATGATAATCATCATCATCATAATCATCTTCTTCATCACAATCATCATCATCCTCATCTTACTCATCTTCATCATCATATTCATTATCGTAATCATCATCATCATCATCACCATCTTCATCATCATAACGATCTTCCCCTGTCGAACCTCTGCAGAGAACCCTTGCCAGGTCAGCGTAACAGGGCCGGAGCTGGTCCAGACGGGGGCGGAGGTGATTTTGCGGTGCTCCACCGTGGGGCCCTGCCAGTACAGCCCTGAGTGGCGTAGGTCGGGGTCAGTCCTGGCCTCTAGTAAAGGCTCCGACACCAAGGGTGCAAAAACAGCCCAGCTGAGCTTCAAAGTGGACTGGTCACATAACGGGGTAACATTCTCCTGCTGGCCGTCGCCGAGCAACCACGCGTGCGCCTCCAGAAGCATCACGCTGGCCGTGGGAGGTAAGTCAATTTAAATTTTTGTTTTACCTACGTTTTACACATAACTGATATCTGAATTACCCACAATGCTGTTGATCCAGTCTCTGTGCATTTTTATCCATATGCCTTCTTCCGTAGTTTACAGAAAGCTTTCTTCTTTATCCCTTGTGTTCTGCATGATACATTTATTACGAACAAATGGCAAACTACTCCAATATTTGGGTTCTCCTCCTCAGAACCACTGAATGTGCTTGTATCAGGGGTTTAGGATTAGGGTTCTCCTCCACAACGAGCACACTCCTGTCTGGGAGACCAGGATTAGGGTTCTCCTGCATAGAACCAAGCACGCTTGGGTCAGAGAAATTGGAGGGTGTACTCTACAACATCGATCATGCTTGGGTCAGAGAATGTAGGATTAGGGTCATGAATGAGATGAAGAAACCAGAAACTATGTTTTTTTCCCTTAAGATTCGCCCAAAGACACCAAGGTGAAAGTTGTTGATTATGACTGTCACGTAACTGGTAGGGAGGACCCAAACGCAGAGTAAGGAAAGACAAACTCAAAAAGGGAAAATTAACAAAGACTTTACTTACAAAAAAAAGGCAAACAGGGAACAGAAAAGGCCACGATGGGCAAAACAACTCAAAAAATTCTTAGGAACAAAAAAACACAGAACAGAACACAGGCAGGCAGGGTACAGGCATGTGGGACGCACAGGCATACACATAAAAGAAATGCAGGCGGGGAAAAAACGGGCAGGTACATGCAGAAACAAACACAAGTCAGAAACAAACACAAGGAACCAGCACCCGAGTCAAGGGGACAAAGAACTTAAATATACAGGGGTAACAAGACACAGGTGAACTCAAAGAACAATCAAACCAGAAAAGGAGGGGATAACAAGACACAGGTGGGAACAATGAGACACAATCAGAAAAAATAATTCAATAATTGAAAGCAATAACACAATTAACAGGGGAACAAGCAGGACACAAAACAGAATGCCTCCACCACTTTAGTGGCTTTGTGGTTGATAGATAATTTGGGAGACTTTTAGTATTTTTTTTTTGTAACTATAAATATGTGTTTATATTTTTGACAATATTTTCACCTTTCCCTGGCCACATAAGTGTGGACAGCAGCGATGGGGTGACAGCGTGACTCCCTCGATAAGAAAGCAGATTTTCCCTGCCTCACCCTGTGTGAAAATACAGCCCATGTCTCAAAAAGCCAAAACACACAACTTGCTTTTTCTCATGATCAATAGTTTAAGGAGGCAAAGCCTTGTGAAATACTAAAACACTCATTTAAAGAAAAATGCTAATACGAAATGCTAAAATAATACATTTAAATTAATTCATTTTAATAATGTTTTAAAACATGTGTTTAAATGAAAGGGTAAATCAGCAATTCCTAAACTGTGGGTCACAACCCCACATGGGGGTCACCTGATTTGAGGATGGGGTCACCTGGAAATTTAGAAAATTTTGAAAAAACAAAATAAAATAAATTTTTTTGTATCTCTAAAATATATGGCTGTACGCTGCAACATGTCAAACATCACAACAGCCCAACTACAATAAAGCAAAGAGGTGTTGTTAGGCACGAGGTGTGTGTGTGAGTAGGGTGCTGGGGGTCACGTGAATTTGAGAACATTCATTTGGGATCGCATCAGGAAAAATTCTGGGAACCCCTGGACTTAAATGCAACTTTCTACGAGGCAGGATGCCCTAGCACAGCGGAGTTCTTTCCCCTGTTAATCAGTGTTGAAATGGGATTCGACGGGGGTGGGGGTGCGGGTGTAAATTCGGCGTGTCTCTCTCATTTTGTGGCAGATGCGCCCAAAGCGTCCGTGCGAGGCGAACCCAGGAGGCGAGGTGAACGAAAAGACGAACTGGATCTCAGCTGCGAGGCTCGGTCCAACCTGGCGTGACCGCCTATGCCTGGTTCAAGCTGACGGGCAGGGGGGTGCGGGAAGTGGGCCAGGGCCCGGTTCTGACCCTCAGGTATCTGTCGGAGGCGCACACGGGACAGTACCTCTGCAGGACCCGAAACGAAATCGGGGAAGGGAACTCGAATGTCATCGACGTCACTGTAAGATGTGAGTGCCTCTCCCTCATCTGTCCGCTCTACGAGGGCCTGTTCCAGTTATGTCACCTGCCTATCAACCTTTCAAGGCAGGGCTGACCCCACCCTGCTACTGGAGATCGACCATCCCGTAGGTGGTGGATCTCCAACCCTAACGAAGCGCACCTCATTCAACAGCTAGAGATCTCATTGAGCTGCTAATCAGCAGAATCAGGTGTGCCAAATTAGGGTTGAAACGAAGACCTACAGGACGATAGATCTCCAGGAATAGGATCAGGCAACCCTGCTTGGTGTACTATCACAAATATGTGAAAATGTATGCATAGCATGTTCTGAACAGAAAATGTTAATGCTGATGTAACAATCACTGCTGGTTATTAAATGCCATGGGGTTCTAAAACACTGGCTTTGAATTTTGAAAAAAACATTCCAAAAAACCTTCAAAGTCGCCAAGCAGTTAATACAATGGCAGGCATAAATGCGGTAAATGTGATTAAGGGTTGCAAGCATTCTCATGCAGCTCATAATGCAAGTGCATGTGTCGAGGGGATTGGTTATTCATCAGATTAACTACATTTCCAGCGCAAACTAGCCTACATAACAGCCTGCATTTGTAAGGTCGTTCACAAGGGTGCTGTCTGTTGGTTTGGTTCTTCAGTTACCTGCTTCCTGTTTCAGTGTATTGCTGTAATTCACTGATGGCAGGTAAATATGGACAGGTGGGAAAACCCATTATTGGCTGAAATACTGGACGACCTTACCAACGCTGGGCTGTTGGCAACCGCAAATGTGAAACAAACGTTTTGCTGAATTCATACAGACGGATCCTTCAGTGTTTTCTTTTTTACACACTTAAGTACTTTTTTAATCAGACCTCAGTACTTTTATACTTCAGTTCTGATAAATGTGTGAGTGAAACGTGAAATGGGTTCTGTGTACTTGTATGCAGACAAATCTGTGCTTTATTATTATTATTATTATTATTATTATTTTTATTATTATTATTATTATAAGTACAAATATATATTACTACATAAATATACTCATTCTCATTTCTGTCTCCATCCGGATGGGCCCAGAAAACCAGTGGTTATTCACAATATGTCCAGCAGGGGGCAGCCTGTCAAAGGAAGCGCTGTGGCCTTGATGTGCCGCAGTCAGAGCTATCCTCCCATCCGGAGTTACAAGTGGCACGTACAGAAGGACAACGCAGAACCTTTACTCAGACCCGGGCAAAATCTTACGATAGGCTCCGACGAGGAAGGGATCTATTACTGCTCCGCGAAAAACGAGATCTCAAGCAGCAGCTCGGACTCCATAGAGATACGTTTCGATCGTGCGTACGTGCCAAAGTTGGCTAAATCTTCTCTGCTCTTTACGCATTACTATGTGCAGATAAGCTCTGGGTCGCACGTTTTGAGCGGGCTCTGATAAATTTCAAATACTTCAGATGCTTGTAAAAATTAAACCAATTCACGAAAGTGTACAATGAATATGATCCAAAGGACTCTGATAGAAATACTGTGTCACACGTACATAAGGTTGCCAGATGTCAGACGGTTTTGACCAGACAATATTAAATTACTGTTCTGTATAATTGATTGAAAATTGGCTGTTAGAAGATGGAATTCATTACAAACTATTTGCACTGTCACACTGTTTGTCCTCCTTTCCTACTCTAAGCTTTAAGCTGCCCTGTCACCAATGTGGGCATGTGCATGCTGTCACCCGTGTTTTAAAATTAACTCACAACACCAGAGATGGAAGTTCACCACTTAACCCACCCAACCCCAATCCCACAGGATTTCAAGCTATTTCCCCGCAATGACGATTATGCTACGTTAGTCAATATTTATAATACCACAAAAAAAAGAAAAAGAAAAAGAAAAAAAGTGACCAGAATTTTTCAGCAAGGAATCTGCTCTCCGTGTAGACGTCCTGTCCGAGTGCTGTATTTAGAGTCCCAGTGCTCTCCGTGTAGACGTCCTGTGTGAGTGCTGTATTTAGAGTCCCAGTGCTCTCCGTGTAGACGTCTTGTGTGAGTGCTGTATTTAGCAGTCCCAGTGCTCTCCGTGTAAAAGCGTCCTGTGTGAGTGCTGTATTTAGAGTCCCAGTGCTCTCCGTGTAGACGTCCTGTGTGAGTGCTGTATTTAGAGTCCCAGTGCTCTCCGTGTAGACGTCCTGTGTGAGTGCTGTATTTAGAGTCCCAGTGCTCTCCGTGTAGACGTCCTGTGTGAGTGCTGTATTTAGAGTCCCAGTGCTCTCCGTGTAGACGTCCTGTGTGAGTGCTGTATTTAGAGTCCCAGTGCTCTCCGTGTAGACGTCCTGTCGTGAGTGCTGTATTTTAGGAAGTCCGTAGTGCGTCTTATCCCGTGAGACGTCCTGTGTGAGTGCTGTATTTAGAGTCCCAGTGCTCTCCGTGTAGACGTCCTGTGTGAGTGATGTATTTCGAGTCCCAGCGCATTGTGAATACTCAGCCTGTGACTGTTATCGATCTGTGATTTACTGTTGGAGTGTCTGTGATTCACCGCTATGGTCTGTGACCCACAGTCACAGCGAGTAGTTCAATATAGTGGGTAAAGAACTGGTCTTGCAAACTAAAGGTTGCAGGTTTGATTCATGGGTGGGGCATTGCATTGCACCCTTGAGGAGTGCACTTACTCAACTGCTTAAGTATTTATCCAGATATATAAATAGGTACAATGTAAAAAAGCCAAAGTTGAGTAACTTTCTTTGGATAAGGATGTCTGCTAAATGCCCATGGGAAAAAAAATGTAAAATGATTCGAAAGGCTAACTTTTCTCCTAAAATCTAAATCTAATGATTTTTCCATTTTTCTATAATCTGTACATGACTATAAAAAAACCAGTACAAACTATTTTTTGGCATTATGGGTCTAACTATGTCAATTAGTTGTGTTTCTCCATATTACATTACATTACATTACAGGCATTTAGCAGACGCTCTTATCCAGAGCGACGTACAACAACTGCATATATTCCATATACAGAGGTGGGTAACCCGGCTTCAAAGAGTAAAAAGACTGACCATGTATTTGCTCCATCACCATGCACTAAACCAGCTGATTACAATAATTAGGTCTCCTATCATGCTGAAGAGTTATGCTAATTAGAGACAGCTGGTTTAGTGCATGGTGGTGGAGCAAATACATGGTCAGTCTTTTTACTCTTTGAAGCCGGGTTACCCACCTCTGTCCATATAGATTCCAAGGTATTTTTGATCATGAGTGAGGGAAGAAATATGACAATGCTTGGATTAATTAGCAATAGAGAAGCTTGCTACACTGCCTTTTAAAAAACAAATATTTTTCTTCCAGATGCTCCTAAGAACACCTCAGTGTCAGTCAGTCCCTCTGGTTCAGTGTTAGAGGGCAGCTCTGTGACTCTGACCTGCAACAGTAATGCCAACCCAGCAGTGCAGAACTACACCTGGTATAAAGTGAATGGGACAGAGATGAACACTGTAGGAACTGGACAGAATCTCACCTTCAATGTGACTGAGTCCAGTGGCAGTGAACAGTACTACTGTGAAGCACAGAATGAACATGGCAAGGAGAACTCGACAACTGTACGGCTGAATGTGACATGTATGTTCCATGCATCTATTATATAATTGTTTAAATCATATTATAGTTATATGTGTGCAGCTGTCATATTAGTAACTGTGGATCCTGTGTTCAGACATGCCTCAGATCTCTGGTTCTGGGAGCTGCAGCAGAACTGCAGCAGAGATCAGCTGCTCCTGTGAGAGCCGTGGGAATCCCTCTCCCAGCATGGAGTGGCGTGTGTCTGGACTGCGGGTCACTAACTCTACTGAGAGAGTCATCAGGGAGGAGCAGCTGGGGAACACAGGCCTGAGGAGCTCCCTCACCATGCGCCAATCACAGGGAGACACGCCCACTCTCCTCTGCGTCAGCACCAACACTCTCGGCAACTCCAGCCTTCAGCTCCACCTCCCGTCTCCACAGCAACACTCAGGTAAATGGAAGCACATTTCTTTTTTTAGCATATTTATACATCTCACACTAATATACAGAGGTGCAGCTTTTGATGGTTTTATTTAAGGGTTTGTAAAAGTACTGATGATGACGCTGTAACTGTGCGAATATATTTTCTTCTTTTCCTCCTGCAAGTGACATTATTTTTAGGTCATTGTATTGGTGGGCAGGGGTTCATTTGATATCCCACTCAAAATGCATTTTGTTCCTTTTTGTTTTTGGAATACAATAAACTTTTGAATGGCAGATTTTAGAATACAACAGTTTTTATATTCCTCACAATACCATTCTTCAAATGCATACATGGTTGAATAATTATTTCAGTAATTCATAAGTTCATTCATTTATTAGTGGATATTTACTAAAGTAATAATGCATGTATTATCTTAGAGAGAATGGAAAGAATGTTATACATTTTGCAGGCTGTGTCTCCACTGTAATTAGGTGAACATATACATATATTTTTTGAAGTCTGTTTTTCGGTATGTAACTGACATGTCCTTCATGCAGGATTTACCTCACTGCTGATTGGTGCAGGTGCCAGTGCTGGTGCCATGATGATGATATGCTTCATAATGCAGCTCATTCTAAAGTAAGAGAAACTGGGGCCTATAAAGTCAGTGTCAGTGTAAAAGGAAATTTCACTGTAATTCCATGTTATTGTGTGATATTACTCAACCCCACTGCTGCTGTCATCATTTTTAAACTGAGCTCATGTAGATGTGTCCCTGTCCCACATCCAGAACAGGCCTCTAAAACTCCACGTGTTGCTATGACACAAAGAGTGAATGTGGCAGCTTGGCTCAGAAATTCAGAGGTACTTTCAGGAGAATGGAAATTCACGACCTGAAGAATCAAAATATTTTAACTCGCACTTTTCAAGCCAAACCATATTATCAGTGGACAAATCCATGTAAACAATCGGTATTCTGTATTGTGCAGAAGGGGAGGCAGTTCACACAGCAAGGTGTGTGTTCAGAAGTCCCACAGAGGGGCAGTCCCTCTGAGCATTTCTAACGTTCGTATCACATCACATGGTGTTTCAGGTTCATCTTAGCCAATCATCATTTGTTTTATGTTCACTGTTCTCCTAAATAAGGTTAACAGGGTTAGATTTACTGCTGGAAAGAGAGAGAGCCCCCCCCCACACACACACACACACACAACAAAGCAAATCAGCCATTATGAACTATGGGCAATATTGATCAGTCATGTTAATAAAAAATATGAACATCAATAAAATGTTAACATTTGAACTCCTGCATAGCATTAAAATTTGATGTTCATGGAAAGTTCCCCTTTAACCTTTGGTGGAATCTATCAAGGATATTTGATTCAATAAGATTGAAGGTCATACATTCAGACAGACAGCTCATTAAAGTGTTACCAACATTTTACTGCACCCTGACTAATCCAGTGGAGATGTGTTGTTTATTTCACTATGACCTACAATTCTGTAGGTTTCCAGTTCTGTTTATGACGTTGTTTCTACTTTATCGGACACAATCCACAGATTCTCTTACTCTGGTTTTGTATGAAGTTGTGCATCTAGAATCTGTAAGACCTGAATTTGATTAAATAGAATTAGAGGGGCAGAGTACTCTGGCTTTTATGAATAGTTTAAAATTGGGAGATGAAGTTCTTACCCTGATTCTAAAACACATTTTCACTGTTGGATATCTGTAAACGAGTGAAGTCTGATGATGTCAGGGCCGGTCCTAGGATTTTGGTGGCCTAAACAAATCTGTTTGAGCGGGGGTGGGGGGTGCTGTTGGATTCTGTTGAGCGGGGTGGGAGGTGCTGTTGGATTCTGTTGAGGGGGTGTTGGGGGATGGGGGGGCAGTTCGCTTGGTGAAATCCTCCTTACATTATATTGTTATGAAATGGTCTGTTGCCATTCCATTTAATTTATAGCTCTAGTTCCACAATAGGGGATGAATAACGTAATTAGGAAAATATCGTTATTTACCTTGATAATATTGGATCGTGTGGCACCCCCCTGTGGTCGTGTGGCCCCCTAGCGGTTGTGGCCCTAAACAACCGCATAGATCGTTTATGCCACGGGCCGGCCCTGTCTTTTAAATAAGTCTTTTAGGCATGAATGAGGTCCAATCATCATGATTAAAATCATGTTTTTTTTCAGGATTAAATTTCAATCCACTGTTACATATTATCATCATAGGACTGATTTGTCTGTATGTGCTGACTGTTGGATTTTGTATCCACAAAAATAAAAGGTACAGTCATCTTGATCTTACTGCTGATAAAATATATCATTACCATAGTCTCTGACCAGATACTGAGAGGCAATTATGCTTTCAGTAAAATATTTTAAAAGTTGAAACTATCCCATCCAGTAAATGCATGTGGCTTGCAGAGACATACTGGATAAGCAGAGGCAATAACACATTCTCTCTCTACTCTGATTTCCACGTCTCCAGGTTGTCTAGAAGACTGAAGGTGAGTCTCACCATCCTTTCGTCTTCTTCCTCTTCTGAAACACTCTGCAGCTCAGCCTGATTTCACCTCTATTTTACATTCACACCATCTGTGTGTCTTTTCCTTTAAAGGGAGGGAGGGACGGGGACACATATGCCAGTCTGCAGCTCCCCAACATCAGCCCTGAATATGACGTGCTGCAGGTGAGCAAGTGTGACACTGAGAAATTTACACCAGGGGGCGCCACTATGCTCATATTTATGAAAATGAAATGTATGTAGATTCCCTCAGTATCAGAGATGTGTGTAGTAAAGACAGGATGAGACCTGTATTTGTTTTTAATCATTCAGTCCAAGCAGAGCAGAAAACCTCACAGACTCAGTTGAAGGGCTAAAATGCTCTTTTCTTGCCTTAAATGTTGATGCAGAAGCCTTTTGTTCTTTTCAAAAAATGGAAGTCTTTAGCCATCACAGTGAAGTGTCCAGACTAAGGCTGAATCCACTGATCCTCCAACAAGTTCACTTGGCATCGCTCTCGCCTCCCACATTCGATGCAGGCATAGTAAAATTTTAAATGGGGGATAATATACAAGTCAGATCTTTAATCTGATTGGTTATCACACTGGTCACTTTGTTTTCTTACCTCTTGTCGCTAGCTATCCCAACATGCCTTGCAGAGGCAAAGAATTGTCTCTCATTGACAATGAAGAGAGGCGATTACAAATTGGCTTCTCGTCTGAGGATTTTTGGCTTCACTGTTAAAATTCAAAGAATGCATATATAATTGGAAATATGTTTTTAATTTCACGAGTTTTTGCAGAGTTAATTTTGTAATAAAAAAGGTTTTTCCTCTTCATATGAACATAGGCACTGCCCTGAGGCTATGCCGGTTCGTGCATTGAGTTGTTCCTTTAAATAACCATGAACCTGCGTGTGTGTGTGTGTATGTGTGTGCTGTATATGTTAGATAAAAAACAAGCATCAGAAACACACAGGGACTACACAAGAAGAGAACGATGATTATCAGAACCCTGAAGATGGAAACAGACCAGATTCAGGGGCTAATTAAAAATGTGAGCATGTTGTGTTTCTTTTAAAGCTGATTTATTTTTGCTTTAAAAACAAAACAAAAAAAACACCGAATGTTGAGGGTAATTTCTATCTATCTGTCCTAAGAGCATTTTTATGACTTGCAGAGATGTTTATTTAGTATTTATCCTGGAGAATAGAATTTTTTTTTTTTCATTTTTCATTCTTTTTACAGAATGAAAAATTTTTGTACACTTCACTTGCATCTCTTGTGCTTTAATGACTGTATGCCATAGGTTGTCGTGTAAATTTGGCTGCTGTCTGTTTTTGAGAACACCAAATCAAAATTGCATCCTCATGGACTTTCAAAGAATGTTACATTGTGCTCTAGGGATGTGATACGTTTTGAAAAAAGTCCCTTGTCTCTCTCCTGAATTTGAAAAGCTGGTTTTCAGTCATTCTGCATCTTATGGTTCAAACAGTCTGCTGAAAATCTTAAAGTAGAAAGACTAATATCAATTACTGATTTCAAACATGGAATTCATGACTCAGGGACTGACGTATGCTCCTGTTTTTAGCCTCTGCTCTGCTCTTTAATTTCTATTATACTATTGTCTCACTGCACATTTGTTGTTTGTAACTTCATTGGCAACTGTCTTAATGGGTAACTCTGTATTTTATGTCAGGTCCCCCTTGTAAAAGAGATCAATCAGAATGGGGTACTGCTGGTTAAATAAAGATTAAATATATATTTATTAAACAAATGTTCAATCTTTATTTAATATTTAAGTGTACAGGTGTGGATTTACTGTTCAAAAATAATCAAATTCTGATTTGATTATAAACTGTCTACTAAAACTGTCTAGGTTCATATTAGAAGCTTTCTTTAAAGTAAAAAAAAAATGTTTTTAGTTTACTTGATGACCGCTATTGTGCTCCCATATTTAATTACATTTTGTACAATTACTTTGACTCATTTAGCACAACAGTTTCAATGTGCAAAACTCTTAACACAGAATGCTGTACTGTTCATTTTGGGTTCAAAATGTAATGCAGCATGCAAAATAAAAACACCAGTGTCAAATCAGAGAATATTATATGCAAAAGTTTATCACAGCACCAGAACATTAGATATTTCAAACATTGCTGCATTTTCAATATACAACAGTCATCATCAAATAATGCTGCCAAACACAAAATCCTTCTGATCAAAAACGAGTTTGAAAGTGTTCCTCATAACGCAAAATGCTATACTCCTAATCTTGGGCACAAAATCATATATAGCATGCACAATAGAAACAACTGAACCAAATTAGATTGTACTTCATGCTAAAGTTTCATAGTGTAACGTTCGGCGTGGAAAACAGAGGCGGCTACGGGGTTGTTAGTTTCCGAATTGCCCCATCGGAGCTTCGCTATATTGCACACATCGCTTAGTAACAGTTCTAAAGATCTGTCCCGTTCGATCGGGCGAACAGCTTCATTGTAGCCCTGGGACGCCCTGATTGGCTTAATTCGCTGCCCTCGGTGCACCAATCACCGGACATTAGCGAGAGCCAATCGCAACATCAAGCACACATTAACAACAACACAAAACTAGCATTACTTACAGCGGTATTCACAGCGACATTAACAACACTACTATACAAAAGCACGAGGGTCCAACGAACACAAATACAACGAAGTTAGCTAGCGCTACATAAGCGACTATTAACAGGCTAAGCACATTTAATAAAACAAACACGATCATGCATTTACAAATATTTACAGATGGCCACAATAGTGTCAGAACAGTGCATATGTTCATCGTTGAAGTTTAATTATTGGTGCATTTTCAAATACAACGGCCATTATCAAATAATGTGGTAAAAAACAAAATACTTGTTAGCAAAAAAGACTATGCCTAATGGTCATTTCCTCATAGGTACTTGAAACTATGTACAGCAAGCATCCCCTGTGATAGTCTGCAGTACAGCGCTTGAGTTTTTATCAAAGACAAACAAAATATTAGATTAGATTATATGAAGTTTAATCATTAAAGAAAAATCATACAGTAATGCAGTACTGTAAACACAACTGTATTGTACAGTAAAAACAAAAACAGTAAAAGCAAAAACAGTTACAGTAACAACAAACTTTACGGTAAAGTACAAAAAAAAATAATGCTTAAGCAGCATTTTTGCCTCTCCACTGCATTTGGCCACAGAATTTCGTTGACGTTGTATCTGATGTCTTCGTTGGCAAGACAGCGCTGGTAAAATCGTTTAGAGTGCCTTATCCACCCCTGACACTGCTGGGCTGTAATGTCATCGCATGCCTCATCCATGGCCTGAAGGAGCATTGCCTGCTCATATGGACGCCTATCGTATACCTTCCACCTCCAGGCCGAGAAAAACTCCTCGATGGGGTTCCGAAAGGGGGAGTAAGGTGGAAGGAATTTTGATCGGAACTCTGGTTTACAGCCCATCCAGTCTCGCACAGCCAATGCACGATGGAAGTTTACATTGTCCCAGACAATGATGAACACCATCTGAGCATTTGGCTGTAAGAGACGGTTGTGCAGCCCATCCAGAAAATGTATGAGGCGCACAGAGTTGTATGCCCCCAGCAGAGGGTCACAAGCCTCAACTCCATTTTGGGAAATGGCAGCACACATTGAGATGTTGGCTCCACGCTGTCCCGGAGCATCAACAGTGGCCCTCTGCCCAATCACATTCCAGCCCCAACGTCGGCGCTTGCTGTGTCCACGTGTCACTAAAGACAACGACGGCATCCATGTACGCAGCGCAACCCTCTAGGCCCGCCAACACCCTGTTCATGAGTCTCTGAAACGTCGAAGGAGAATTTTTTTGCGCTTTACCAACCAACACTGACTGTAACATAACGACTTGTTCATCCTCCGGCCGATTAAGAACTTTAGCTAGTCTCTCAAACAGCACAAAAAACGTGTCTGGGTCTTTTTCAGAAGATTTAGGGATTGGACAAAGATTGCGGGTGACATCAAAACCAGAGGAGCCAGAATTCCCATCTAAAGAACTAAGTACAGAAGCCTCAAACCCAGGTCGACCTACCAAAGATCGTCTTAGTACTTTGCTCTTTAAATTTCTCACGCTCAAGCCAACTTATCCTGTTCAAATTGTAGTTTTGCAAACTCAATTTTCTCCTTTAAATCTTGTTCGGATTTTACTTTTCCAACTTCAAGCCTTAACCTCTGCATTTCAAAGTCATGCTTGACTGTCTCTAATTGCACCTGGTCCCGAAACAACATCTCATGTTCCAATTCAGACTCACTCTTTTGAGATGGCAGTGCAGCTGGCATGGGTGCTAATGACGTAATGTCCTGTTCGGATGCCAATTGAATTGCCATGTCTCTTAAATCACCTTTTTTGTGTGCAGATGCTACAGTGCCACCCCAAAACACTACTAGTTGACTTAATTCAGCCTTAGTAAAGGACAAGAATACACTGTTTGACGGTTCCCTTCAAAAACCCTTAACTTTCCCACTCTATGGCAGCACTGAAGCAGAGAAAAAGAAAAAAACTCAGTTCAATTATTCTCTCCACCCGTACGCTCAACGGCGTAACAATTTAGAAGGCTTTACTTCAACTTCAACCAAGCTCCTTCTAAAACAAACACAATGCCACGTGTGTCAAAAGAAATGTTTTTAATATAGCCTAACTCAAGCTCAACGTTACAGCAATTCAACTCAATTACGCTATTCCTTCTGTGATGGCTGCAGAGCGAGTCACACAGACAGGTCGCTGCGCTAAGCCCAATTCACATCATTTACCATATATTTCCAAGTACATTTATACATATCATTTAAAATAACTGGCCACATGGTTTCTGTTTTTCACAATCCTTTATTTACTTTCGTTTTATTAAGTGAGTGCACGCACTTAGTTTAACGTTAAGTTTAACATAATGTAATTGTACCGCGGTTGTTTGTATTACCTGCTTTTAAGTTTCATTCCTGCAGACGGGTCCGCCTTAAAAGGGGTCGCGGGCGGAAACAAGGAACATTTATTTGGTTCCTAGTGGGAGGGCTGATCAGTCCACTGCATCCATGGCCTGAGGGGACCACAGGACCCACGGCCATCTTAAAATTATTATTAAAATGTATTCATTTTCTTCTTTTAAAATTATTAGTCAACAAATGCAATACAAATATTAACTATTATATGTATATTTTGACAAATTTGTATATTTGTCATTCCTCAAATACTTGTAATAGCTATTATACATATTTATGTCCTTTTTTCCCCTGTATTTTGGTGCTGGCCACCATTATATAAATGAGTATTTTGGGCCCCTTGGTCTGTCTTGTTTTGGGGTGCCATGGTGTGAGTCTGTTAAGCTAAAAGGTTCTATAATTGTCTATCTGCCGTATTTTAGATCTCTGTATTTTAAGAGGCAAGAGCAGAGCTAGAGGCATTTTGTTATTTGAGCATTTCATACTTCTTTTGTTTTTTTTTTTACATGTTGGTTTTTTTCCCTTGTTTTGAGACATTTTTTTGTGGTCAACCTGTGCTGGGAACAATAAACCCCTAACTTTTGCACCGCTACTTCTGTCTCTGCGCCTTTCTCTGGTACGTCCATTACACTTCAAAGGGGCTATCCAAACATTACATTACATTACATTCATTTGGCAGACGCTTTTATCCAAAGCGACGTACAAGAAGTGCATTTTCATGATCGTAGACAACTGCTGAACACGGGTTCAGTAAGGTACAATTACTTATTTTGTACAGCTATTTCTAGCTGAGAACAATGAACACTATCCTGGTCTAACATCTGCAAAGCCAAACTAGGCAGAAGATTAAGCTAGAGTATTAGGACAAATACAATTTACCAAGAAGTGCAGGGATGGGGCAACATGTAACAAGTGACAAGGAAAAAGGGTTTTTTTTTTTTTTTTTTTTAATATATATATATACACAGCATGGTGGTGGTTATTCTAGGTATAGTCTGAAGAGATGAGTCTTCAGGCCACGGCGGAAGATGGATAGTGAAGGGGAGGTTCGGAGAGGGACGGGGAGTTCGTTCCACCACTGGGGAGCTAGGGTGGAGAAGCTCTGTGATCCCTTTGGGCGGGTGGGAGGGGTTACAAGACGCCCTGCTGCTGCAGAGCGGAGTGGTCGAGTAGGCACATAGAATTGAGTCATGTCCTGCAAGTAGATGGGGGCTGTCCTGTTGGCGGCAGTGTAGGCAAGGGTCAGGGCTTTGAATCGGATCCTGGCAGCGACCGGTAGCCAGTGAAGTGATCGCAGCAGAGGAGTGACGTGGGAGAATTTGGGGAGGTTGTAGATGAGCCGGGCAGCGGCATTCTGAATCATCTGTAGTGGCTGTATGGCACAAGCTGGCAGGTTTGCAAGGAGAGAGTTGCAGTAATCAAGGCGAGAGGTCACCGTAGCCTGGACGAGCAGCTGGGTGGAGTGCGTCGTCAGGTATGGTCGAATCCTCCTGATGTTGTATAGGAGGAATCTGCAGGACCTTGATGTTGCCTTGATGTGCTCCTTGAGGTTCAGTTGGTCATCCAGGACCACCCCCAAGCTCTTGGCAGAGTGAGAGGCAGTCACTGTGGTGCCATCAACCGTGATTGAGAGTTCACGAAGCAAGGAGGTCTTGTGCGGGAAGAAGAGCAGCTCAGTTTTGTTGAGGTTGAGCTTCAGATGGTGGCTGGCCATCCAGGTGGAGATGTCAGCCAGGCAGGAAGAGATCTTATCATTGACCAGTGTGGCCGAGGGGGGGAAAGAAAAGAAGAGTTGTGTGTCATCTGCATAACAATGATAGGAAAAACCATGTGAATTAATGACTGAACCAAGAGATCTGGTGTATAAGGAGAACAGCAGAGGACCCAGTACAGATCCCTGCGGCACTCCCGTAACAAGTGGATGAGAAGCAGAGGCAGACCCCTTCCAGGTGACCTGGTAGGTCCTATCTGCAAGATAGGAAGCGAACCAAGACAGGGCAGTCCCGGCAATTCCCATCCCAGCCAAGGTGGAGAGGAGTATTTTATGGTTGACCGTGTCAAAAGCTGCAGACAGGTCAAGAAGGATCAGGACAGAGGAAAGGCGTGAGGCTCTTGCAGTGGCAAGTGCCTCCGTCACAGCTAGGAGTGCAGTCTCTGTTGAGTGCCCAGATCGGAAGCCAGACTGGTGAGGGTCTAGCAGGTTGTTCTGATGGAGAAAAGAGGACCCGCACTTGCTGGTCTGCACAAGGCAAGCACATAAACAGCTCACCAGTACTTCCTGTACCACACTCGCCACTGATAGGCCAGAACGCCAGCGCACATCCGCGCCTACATACAAACCAGGAAGCAAACACTAGCTCTGCTTAATGCGAATCGAGAGAGCTACATGGCAAACCGGTTATAACACTTTACCCATGCTAATTAAATATCAAAAAGGGATATGTTTGTGACCCACAAACAATCCTGGACGAGCCCCCCAAATTCATGTGACGACCCGGCTCAAGGACCGACACATGAAACGGACACCAGACTTTGGTTGAAGGAAATAACAAGTGTTTGTTGAAAAAGAGAACAAAACCAAACCAAACCGAAACCAAACTAACTATATCAGCGTCAGTAATCAGTGTGCATGGAGGTGTTGGGTGCCTGAAGTGTTTGGGTGTGCTAACTAAAGCATAAAAATGTGTACGGGGAAAAAGTGCAGCAGCGTCTGTGGCAGTCAAGCTTCCAGCTGGTGGAGAGAGAGAGAGTGAACACCCATCATCCTTGCCCTCTTAAGGACTGCGAACAGCTGCGTGCAATCAGGACTGCTACCCCCGACAGCACGCAGCACCCCGGCCAACAAGGGCAAATACACAGACAGGTGAAAACAAGAGGGGAGGGGCGCACGCAAGGCCTGACAGCGCTGAATGGACCCCCTGGCGAAGTTGGACCCTAGGCACGTGCCTAGTTTTCCCAGATCCGGCCCTCGAGACCAATGGGCAGGCCTACTCACATACATACATAATACTAATGTGATGTCTAGGGCATAATGTCAACCAGTCTACACATTTATAGAGGTTGGGTCGCTAAAGTATTCGCTACTGTAGTATTGCAACATTGCTGTACACACATACCTGAACATATTCCACCCTCAAAGCCTTCACTCTATCTTCATTCCTTAGAAAAGGCACTAAGTAAATTTGTTTCATTGTGATTTGGTGCTTTTTCAAAGTTCGCCCAATTGTTGTTAGGCTGATTGAGTGGATGTTTTGGAAGATTCCGTTATCTGCCAGAATGTTTTGTTTGGATTTTCTTGATCCGTATGTCATTTCTTTGAATCGCCATGTCTGCTAGTGCCCTCTCCTGGCAGAGGCAGAGAGAGTGCCAGTTCTCAAAGTAAGGTGCTTTTCACAGTTCACACTCACCAGTAATGAAATATACTGTATACAACACAAATCAATTTTACAACACTGTATTTATAAATATGACTGTACAGTAAATTACACAACTTTACAATTACTCTTAATTTCATATACATTTGACCTTTTCAGTTTCTCACATACTCACTTACCGTTAGACCTCTTTAAAAATCTGTCATGGTGCCGTTACCTTTCATTTGGCTCAACAACGCTCCCAGCTGGCCAGTTTTGACCCTGTCCACATGGCGACAAGCCTCAATTTCATTAACCACGACACATCCCCCAGCCACGAACCACAACCACAACCACAACCACGACCACAACCACAACCACAACCACGACCACAACCACAACCACGACCACAACCACGACCACGACCCCGACCCCGACCCCGTCCACAACCCTGTCCTTCGTTACCAACCTCAACCTCACCGACCTGCTCCCTGTTGTCAGAAACTGCCATTCAGGTTTCTAAGCAGCCTTTTATGTAGCAGTGAAGAGATTATCAATTGCGTTGCAATGCTACTCACCTGGGCAAGGTTGTTGGAACTACTGAGACATGACTACAAACACCTGTTGAACTGATTTAGTAATCTGCATTTGTAGTAATAAGCATTTGAACATTGTTGTAATATTAGGTGGCTGTATTCTGAGAATGGAGCATATCATTTAGAGTTTGGCACTTTATATTAACATTTTTGCACTTCGTATGTCAGCATTGGATGTAGTATCTTAAGGTAAGAATTCTGCAAGTCAGTTTAGCACTTTGCGTTAACAGTTTTACACTTTGTATGTCAGCATAGGATGTAGTGTCTTAGAGTATGAATTATGAAAGTCAGTTTGGCACTTTGCATTTTGAGTTTTGTACATTGAAATTCTGCTGTGCAAAATGAGTCATAGCAATCGTAAAAAACTGTAATTAAATAAACCATAACAAAAGTGTTTGCTTGTTTCTCAAGGCAATGGGAGTAAAATCCACTAGAGGTAGACAAATATCCTGAATGGGCCAAAAATGACAAAACTGGAGATTCTAAGCCCGGGAAGTCACACTTCAGTCCTGGACGGTCGCAGTGTGTGCTGGTGTTCGGTGTGTTTCAGCACGAGTGTTCAATTGAAGTCTTTGATTGGCTTAAGTGTCCATACACTCCTTGTTCTCAAAGACTTAATTGTTTGCTGATTGCAAGGGGGCCATCAGTAACTGCAGACACTAAATGGTAAAGGGACTTTTATAGGGACTGCATTTATATAGCGCTTTTATCCAAAGCGCTTTACAATTGATGCCTCTCATTCGCCAGAGCAGTTAGGGGTTAGGTGTCTTGCTCAAGGACACTTCGACACGCCCAGGGTGGGGTTTTAACCGGCAACCCTCCGACTGCCAGACAATCGGTCTTACCTCCTGAGCTATGTCACCCCACTACAGCCCCACTACAACCCTCCAGGCCTGGCGTTTCACACCTCTTTTGGAAGTGGTACAAAACAAATGAGTTCTGTGTGTACAGAGCATGACGTGCTTAGGGAAAAAAAAAACTTATTAAGCAATAAAGAATCTTATGATCACAGCCATTACACTTGAGCGATGATGGATTTCAAATCTATGCTTGCTGTTGTTTAGAGTTTTCCTCATTGTTCAAGGAAAGCTGAATTCAGATACAAAGCGACTTATGTGCATGCATTCAGGAATAAAAATTTCTATTGAGATAAACTGTATTTGTGTGAATGAAAGCTTGAATTTATGCAATCTAGATGCACTATAAACTATATTATTAAAATGAATTGTTACTAAAAGGGTTTTTTTTTTCCACTTTTCCATTTTTGTGATGTTTGATTTTTAAGGGAGAAGGCGGACAAAAAAAGAAGTTTAAATCTATGTTTTGTTTTTCTTTGCCACTCACAGCCTATTCATATGGATACAGGAGGCAAAACTGAACAGTGGTACACAGAGGTGACAGCGTTCAATAAGTTCAATGCAGTTAGCAGAAAAACTGAGGATATATTGACAGTTGCATATATTTAATAAAATTGCTAGATGAACACCTCCCTCCAGAGGAAAAGAGGCATGTAAAATTCTTTCAGTATATCGTACTCAAAAGACAAAACTGATCTATTTTATTTTTGTTAAAATTTCTCAATCGCATGACTGGACAAGTTAAAAGTAGAAAATAACCCCAAGGTTTGTCTGACCCTTCAGATGACTTCCCATATTCGAAAGCCCTTTAAACCTGTATGGACTTGCATGATAATATTTGCAGCCTGTTAACAAGCTCAGCAATGTGAAAAGCTTCTGACTTGCTAACAAGCTACAGTTGGGAAAAGCTTCTGTCTGAATTGCTGGCAAACTGATGTTCGTGTTGCTAATACTTTAGCTAGCTATTACAGTGTGCCGGCAAATACAAGAAATCATTCATTTAAAATCAACATTTTACCTCAAGGAATTGTATTGTTTACTGTTGTGGCTTATCTCTTGGTTTAAACTGAACTGCACCATATTTATTTATTTACTTATTTATACAAGTAAACCTTATGGGTTGACAGGCAAGGGGGCAGTGGGTGGGGTGTCTAGATGGACCTTCATCTTTATAAATTGTGTGTGTACCTGTGTGTGTGTGTGTGTTTTGGGGGGATTAAGGATTATGGACATGCTTATTGGATTAGGGTGCCCTGTTCACAGGACAGATTACACACAACGACACCGTCAGCACACTGCTCCTGCTATCTGGACTAGAAAAGATCACTGGTGTCCCCTTCTGGAATCCACTGTTCGGACTGGTTCCGCTTGACAGGAAGTTTTCCCTGAAGGCTAAATTCTATTTTATCAGTGTCTAACCTTACAGAATGTGAAAGATAGAATTGTACATATGTATTTACATATGTTTTCAAATACAAATGCATATTTGTATTTGACCCAGGTCTGGTGTGCTTACATGTGTGTGTGTGTATGTGTTTGAGTGTGTGTGAGCGAAAGATTCATTTTTTTTTATTGATAACCTATTTTAATCACCTGGACATACTTTGATAGAGACTTTGAATACATTAACAATCAAAATTGTTAATGACTTTATATATTTGCAATATTTATGTATTGAAATCATAATAATTCTGTACCAGACCTGGGTAAAATACAAATACGTATTTGTATTTGTATGTAGATACATATTTGAAGTACTTTCAAATACATTTACACATGAAATATTTTGTATTTGATTTATTTAAAATATTTTATTGGAAAACCTGTCATGGTTCTGCATTTTCTGTTTCTGTTTTTCCCCTTTTGGCCGCCAGATGGCTGCACATCAGTTTTGTGTTTCAGTTCGTTCTCCCTCCCTGTGTTAATTGTATCTCATAAAAAACACGTTTTCAACGTACAAAAATGCCAAGTTACTCACACATACAGTACATACACCGTCTATAACTCATTCATTCAGACTGCCAAAATCCAGGCCTGAATTTCAATGAGTTCCACGAGGCAATTCGAAATGTTTGACACTTTGATCTGACACAAAGTTTGCATGACATTGTAAAATGGTAAGATTACAAAACACAGGGCCAAGTGACTTGAAAGAATTGAGGAAATATTGGGTAGCATTGCTTTGGAATACATCTTATTTCATTTCGGTGAGGCAAGATAGCCTATATTGTTTGTAGTACCGTAACTTGGCGTCATTTTGATATCAATACTTTCAATGGAAATGTATTTTTTATGAGATATAATTTCTTTTTGCAAAGCGTTTTATTATGAGAGTGAGAAATGCAAAGTGACCCTGTAAGAAACGGTTGTGGATTATGGCTATCCTTGTGTGAATTTGTAGAGTCTGATGAGCGTGTACAGTTTAGCAGTTTCGGCTAGCTATATATGTAAAACAGTGGCTGTGACAAAGGGTGTGGTGGCGTAAGTGTAAAAACGCATCAGAAACGCAGAAATATGGCCAGTGTATGTACTCACGGATTTGACGGCCATCCAACCAGCCTTGATTGACAAAAGAATCAGCAAGGCCGTAGAAATAGAGCTCCCTAGGTCGCAACTTGTGTACCCTTCTGTCCTGCTTCATTGTCTGTTATTTCGTGGAGATGCACTTTTAGTGTTTGTAAGGTTTATAAGAAATTTTGATAGGCTTATCTGCAGGTAGGAGTCCTCTTCGCTGTTTTGCTAATCTAGAACTGGAAAACTTGATAGTGGAGACATGTTGTTAGTGGGATAGGCGGCAGGAAAAATAAGGATGAGAAGAAGAAGAAGAAAGAGAAGAAGAAGAAGAAGAAGAAGAAGACGACGACGACGACGCAAATTCCCCTTAGTTTGGGGCTTAATTGTGTGGACATGTGAAGCTGTTTATGAAACCTGTCTGTTGAAATGGTGTCAGAATGTACAGAATTTAACATTTTTAAGGGCTGAATGTCTGTGGCTGTTGTGGTTATTTCTGTGGGGAACCCTGAAGAGTGCTGTATAGGTATGGGGCATGCCCCCGCCAAGGTGTAACATGGCGAGATGGCATCCCTGCCATCCCAATTATTGGTTTTAATTATTCTATCATTGTTCCCACATGTGCCTTGTTATCCCCTCCTTTTCTGGTTTGATTGTTCTTTGAGTTCACCTGTGTTTTGTTACCCTTGTCTATTTAAGTTCTTTGTTTCCTGACTCGGGTGCTGGTTCCTTGTGTTTCTGCCTGCGTTCCTGCTTGTGTGTGTTCCGCCTGCCCGTGTTCTGTCCTGCCTGTGTTCCGCCCTGCCCGTGTTCCGTTCTGTTTTTTTCAGTTCTTAAGAATATTTTTGTGTTTGTGGTTTTGCCCCTCATGGCTTTTTGTTTGCTCCCTGTTTGTTAAGTAAAGTCTTTGTTTGAATTTTCCTTTGGAGTCTCCGTGTTTTTACTCTGCGCCTGGGTCCAACCCCCGAATCCTTGACAAAACCAAATACTTTCACAAACAGTAATAAAAAAATACATTCCTTTAAATAAATGCTTTCCTGGGAAATCAAATACTTTTTCAAATAGTATTTAGACCCTTTTAGAAATGTATTAAAATACAAATATTTAAAATATCCCAGAGTTCTTTGTACAATACTCCTTGGGGCTAGGGGTTGAATTTGGGCAAGGGTAGCCTATGTCGGCAATTTTAAACAACCCATGTGCTGCCTCTAACAGTCAGTAGCCTAAATGCCCGTACATGTCTTTGCATGGGGAATGGCAAACTCAGACTTCTTGATAAGCTACTTGACAGTTTGTTTGTTCCAATGAAGTTAGTGGCTTTTACTGTATTTCCTGTGTATTTTCTGTGGTCAGAGCGTTCGGCAGCCATGCAAACAGTTCCTTCTTTTACATTCTGTAAGGTTAGACACAGATAAAATAAAATTCATTCGTACATACTCACTACCAATTAACAATGGAAATCGGTACAGTTCGACTGGGGCCATCAGCAGTCACCTGACCCATTCTAGTCAAAATACTGTCCTCTAAATTGAACAAAACGTTCAAATTTCAGAGCTGATAGGTTCTTGCATATCCAATGCTTCTCAAGTCTTTCAACAGCTTGGTGCAATTGCGTATGTTGCACTACCGGCTTTATGTTGTGAAAGTATTTTCAAATAATTTAATTAAATCAAACCCTTTTTATGTGAAAATTCAGTATTTTTAAAGACTCGCAAAATTTCTGCATTTTTATTGCTACTTGGCACTTAGTCGATCGATTAAATCAGTTTATTTCACAGTTAACGCACATCGTCTGGTTTCTAGGTTTTCGTTTTTAAGGCGAAAACAAAAACCAGCAGACCCTGGACCTCTGGGGATCAGGACCAGGCCACTCCTGATAAATGGTGCGATTTGTAAATTTGTTGGTGTCTGGTTTTTTTTGCAGCTGAGGACGGATTCCATGGCGGACGTGCTGAGGAGCCTGAACCTCCTGGAGGTGCTAGAGGAGTCCATGGAAAAGAAGGGGCTCACTGAGGTGAAGGAGGCGGTGGAGGACCTCTTCATCAGCAGGGTGAACATCGCCGTGGTGGGGGAGAGCAGCCCGGAGAAAACCGCCCTCCTCAACTCCCTCAGCGGCCTGGGGCCCGGGGACGGTGGGGCGGCCCAGTTCCCCTCCCCCAGCCCCCAAAAGGAGCGGACAGTTCACCAAAACCCTAAACACCCCGACTTCCGACTGTGGGACCTGCCCTGATGGCTCACCCTTTGACCCAGAGGAGTACAAGAAAGTCAAGTTCCTGCGCTACAATGCTGTCATCGTGACGTCCTCTCGGATGCGGTTTTACAGCAACAGCGCCCTCGTGTGGCGGGAGGCCAGATCGCTCCAGAGGGAGGCTGTGTACTTCGCCTTGCTGGCCTCTGAGCGCGACTCGCGGGAGTCCATGGAGCCTAGGCGGAAAGCCAGCCAGGAGGCGTTGGGGTCGGAGGGCCTGGCTTCCCCGAGGGTCTTCCTGGTACGTGGCACCACCTTGGAGACCCTGGACTTCCCCAAACTCCTGGAGGAAATGTGGCGGGATGTCCCGGAGGTCAAGGCTGCCGCCCTCCTCCTGGCCCTTCCGGCCCTGTTCGTCGCCGTGGTGACCAGAAAGCGGGACGCCCTCAAGGCGCTGGTGTGGGCGGCGGCCTCGCTCTCGGGTGGCGTTTCGGCCATTCCCCTGCCCCTGGTGTCCTCCACGGTGGACGCCGGCGTGGGGGTGAGGATCCTGAGCAAAGCGTGCGACTGGACGACGCGTCGCTGGAAGGTGACGGGGGCGGGACGGGGCGCGGCTCAAGGCGCCCTCTCCCGGGAGGTCACCAAGGGTGCCGTGAAGAAGCTGCTGGCGGCCGCAGAGAAGCAGAAGCCCACCGGTGCCCGCGTGGTGGAGATGGCGCTGCCCGTGACCGCCAAGTCCGCCAGCCGCTCCTTCACCACCATGTTCCTGGCGCTCAATGGCGCCATTGACGACATGGCCGCCGATGCGGAAAGGGTGGTGGTGGCTGCAGTCGGGGGGGCAGATTGAGGAACTGAATTCTTCGTGACCAATTTAAGAAAAAAACTTTTGACACTTGGCTAAACTGTGAAAATGCACTGCCGAGAAGGGGAGTTCTGTTTGTGTATATTTCCTGTCTAAGGAAGAGGGGCCATTATTAAGTTTCAGTCATTTTACGATAAGGACATAGTACATCCAGATTAACTGTAGCTGATTTCTAATCCTCTGTCACATCCAACTTGTAGGTAAGCAGCCACTTTTACAATTCTTTCATGGGTAAAGTTGTCTCTCTACCCCCCCTCCAGGTACAGGTATCAATGCCATTGCTACAACAGTTATTAACATTTCATTTGAATGTTTGTGAGTTTAGTAGCTTTTGTCTGTACTCTGCCTTGTTTCTGGTCTGGGAAAACAAATAGCAAGTGTTATCGCTTTAAATAGAAATTGACTTTGCTGTTATTGTGGCCTTTTGAGTTCAAAATAGAGGTGCATTGATCTAAATAATTTAGTAATTCCATTCAGGAAAGATATGCACTCAAGGTTTTCAGTCAAATATTCTTATTCAAAAATATTAACACCGTACTGTACATATTAATATTTTAGCAAATTACTAGTGGAGATACTGTGGAGATATGACGTGCTTTTGACTCAAATCCTGTGTGGATCCCTGCTTGTACAACACATCCTTGCGTAAGATGTTTATTTTATTCAGATGCTGATCTTTCTGGGTGTAATAGGAAAGAGTAGGCTGCGTAGATTGATCACAACATAGAATGGTGTCTTGGACTGCAATTAATTAAATAATGCTGTTTTTTTAATAAGCTGCAGTCTGCATTAACTGTGTTGTGAGCCATGATATGGCTCTACTATGCAAGGAGCAGAACTGGCACAGCCAAGAGCACTCTTTATATTTCCTGATTTTGGAAGGTTAAATCTTATATAAAACAAACAGTGAAAGTATTTTTAAGATTGGTGTTCTTCATCATCAACACACGTGACAGGTCCAACCTTAACCCACTTTCAGGAAAGGGGGTGGGGCAGGGGGCAGGGGGGGAAGGGGGGCAGAAGGGCAGGGGGAGGGGGGGGTTGCATTAAACCAGTGATCTGATGATCTGATTAGGAACCACAGAGCTGAGAATGACTCACTCACAGCTGTGGTACACCTACACCAAGACACACACAGGCATGCACACCTGCACACATGTGTATACTGTACATGAACACACACACACACACACGTACACACATTCACACACACGTATAAATGTATATGCATGCACATACACAGACTCACAACCATGCATACACACACACACACACACACACACACACGTGCGTGCACACCCATACACACATATTCACACACATGTATACATTACATTACATTACATTACAGGCATTTAGCAGACGCTCTTATCCAGAGCGACTTACACAACTTATTACATAGCACTTTACATTGTATCCATTTATACAGCTGGATATATACTGAAGCAATGCAGGTTAAGTACCTTGCTCAAGGGTACAACGGCAGTGTCCTTACCCGGGAATTTAACCTGCGACCTTTCGGTTACAAGCCCAGTTCTTTACCCACTGTGCCACACTCCTGTGCCACACGCATATGCAAGCACATACCGGCACACACCCATGCATGCATGCCAACACATGCACACACATCTTCACACACATACATACGCACATGCGTGCACATACACACACAGACATAGACGCACACACACACACACACACACACACTTCATAAGTGGGTTCACAGTGTCTTCTTTTCCAGATTTCTCACACTGATAAAGGAAGGTTCATCATGATCTCTTTCTGGGCCATGGTCCTCTTTCTGATTGGTGGTATGTACCTGCTACGACATCCTTGTCCCTGCACGTTTCGTTATGCCCTTGTCTCTGTCACTGACACACTTCACTCGTAAGCATTTTTATCCCCAGTAGAAATCGGTCCTTGTTACTGTACGCATAACAATCGGCATAGCAACCACGGTGTTACGAATGAACACAATGTTAACTTCTGAGGATTATCTGTCTGCTGCAATCCAACAGTGCAATATTAAGAACAGAAAATTCCACTTTAGAGGCAGACTGACTGCTCTAATGGTTCTCTCTCTCTCTCTCTCTCTCTCTCTCTCTCTCTCTCTCTCTCTCTCTCTCTCTCTCTCTCTCTCTCTCTCTCTCTCTCTCTCTCTCTCTCTCTCTCTCTCTCTCTCTCTCTCTCTCTCTCTCTCTCTCTCTCTCTCTCTCTCTCTCTCTCTCTCTCTCTCTCTCTCTCCTTTTCTACCGTAAGACTCTGCTTGCAGTTTCAGTAAGATGACGGCCAAAGAGGGCTCCTGTGTGACGGTCCAATTAACTCTGTCCAAAACGAAGCATTCTGGGTACATTGTTTGGTTGAAGGATGCCGTGTGGAGTGACACAGCAAAGGATTATGAGGGCACAATCGTGCACAGCCTCAAACCTGACAAACCCACCGCGAGTGAATTTAAAAACAGAGTGTCTGTGGGTTCCACTGGGTCCACTAGGGGTTTAATGAACTACGAATTGACCATCAGTAACCTGAGACTGCAAGACAGCGGAAAGTACATGGTTAGATACTATGATGTTAATCCTCTTTCTAGAGTGAGCAGCTCAACAATGAGTCTTGATGTTCAGGGTAAGTTCTTTTGCAGTGATATATATATACATATATGATAGAGGCCCCTTTATGTTCACCATCCAGTAGTTGTCTAATTGTCTACTGTAGGAAAAGTATTTGTCTGGTATTGGATTTATGATTTAAGCTGCAGTCGTTGCAAAGATGCACAACCGGCAATCCTGAAGAAGCATGCTTCAGTTAACAACAGTGATGTATTTGTAAGGAATCTGTGTACAATATGAATGCTGATAGCTGTTGTCCCTTAACCTGCTACTGGCAAAACTGTCAGCATTGTCATTTCAGATATTCACAACTCGAAAGCCTGAAGGAACATACTTCAAGGTTACCCACAGTAATGCTTTTGCTTATATTTGCAGATGGCTGCTATGCAATTAAGCTGGTTTCATTTTATTTTGTTCTGGGCTCACTTAAACACAGATATCATCTCATTATCACCATGAGCATCTGCATTTATGTATTTTATGAGGGACTGTGTACAATTACTCACATTCACGATGGTCGTATGAGCCAGCCAAGAGGCCGCACGTTGCTTTACAATGATAGCCCCGGAGCAGAGGGGGCTACATGATTTCCTCAGACAAAGAAGCCCAGAACATGACAAAAATAGTCTTTAGGCAACTAAATAAATCCATCACAGATTAACACATGATGATGAAACTGATATTTATCATCATCATCATCATAATCATCTTCTTCATCATAATCATCATCATCCTCATCTTAATCATCTTCATCATCATATTCATGATCGTAATCATCATCATCATCATCATCTTCATCATCATAACGATCTTCCCCTGTCGAACCTCTGCAGAGAACCCTTGCCAGGTCAGCGTAACAGGGCCGGAGCTGGTCCAGACAGGGGCGGAGGTGATTTTGCGGTGCTCCACCGTGGGGCGCTGCCAGAACAGCCCCGAGTGGCGTAGCTTGGGGCCAGGCCTGGCCTCCAGTGAAGTCTCCGACACTCAGGGTGCGAAAACAGCCCAGCTGCGCTTCAAAGCGGACTGGTCACATGACGGGGTGGAGTTCTCCTGTTGGCCGTCGCTGAGCAACGACGCGTGCGCCTCCAGAAACATCACGCTGGCCGTGGAATGTAAGTCGCGCAATTAAAATTTTTAGTGTTTTACCTGCCGACGCTGCAATCTTCTTATCAGAGACACCGAAGCTACGTTTTACACATAACTGATATCTGAATTACCCACAATGCTATTGATCCAGTCTCTGTGCATTTTTTCCCATAGTTTACAGAAAGCTTTCTTCTTCATTTATTTATTTATTTAGGAGAACGCGAGAACACAAGAACACGAGAGTGTTTCGATGTCGAGCGCAGGCCGTCCAGCCCAGGATCGGCCTGTTCATGTCTTCCTGCCTAGCCAGTGTATTTGGTAAACAAATAATGTATTCCCTTTTTTCCCCAGATGGACCCAGAGGCACAAAGATTAAGGCCAGCTGTTGTCAGGGAGGGGTGAAGGCCGGCGAAAGCCTGACCCTCACCTGCGAGACCGACGCCCGTCCTGAGCCCTACAGCTACACCTGGTTCCGCGTGATTACAGAGCCTGGTGGACAGAGGGGTCCAGGAAGGACCGAGGTTGCCGTGCCTTCTAACGGATGGTCTGATGGGCAATACCTCAGATTCTGGCAGATCAGTGCAGGCGACGCCGGGGAATACATGTGCCAAGCCAAGAACATCATCAGCGCTGAAAAATCCACCGCTCTCCGTGTAGACGTCCTGTGTGAGTGCTGTATTTAGAGTCCCGGTGCTCTCCGTGTATACGTCCTGTGTGAGTGCTGTATTTAGAGTCCCAGTGCTCTCTGTGTAGACGTCCTGTGTGAGTGCTGTATTTAGAGTCCCAGTGCTCTCCGTGTAGACGTCCTGTGTGAGTGCTGTATTTAAGGTCCCAGTGCTCTCCGTGTAGACATCCTGTGTGAGTGCTGTATTTAGAGTCCCAGTGCTCTCCGTGTATACGTCCTGTGTGAGTGCTGTATTTAGAGTCCCAGTGCTCTCCGTGTAGACGTCCTGTGTGAGTGCTGTATTTAGAGTCCCAGTGCTCTCCGTGTAGACGTCCTGTGTGAGTGCTGTATTTAGAGTCCCAGTGCTCTCCGTGTAGACGTCCTGTGTGAGTGCTGTATTTAGAGTCCCAGTGCTCTCCGTGTAGACGTCCTGTGTGAGTGCTGTATTTAGAGTCCCAGTGCTCTCCGTGCAGACGTCCTGTGTGAGTGCTGTATTTAGAGTCCCAGTGCTCTCCGTGCAGACGTCCTGTGTGAGTGCTGTATTTAGAGTCCCAGTGCTCTCTGTGTAGACGTCCTGTGTGAGCGCTGTATTTAGAGTCCCAGTACTCTCCGTGTAGACGTCCTGTGTGAGCGCTGTATTTACAGTCCCAGTTCTCTCCGTGTAGACGTCCTGTGTGAGTGCTGTGTTTAGAGTCCCAGTGCTCTCCATATAGACGTCCTGTGTGAGTGCTGTATTTAGAGTCCCAGTGCTCTCCGTGTAGACGTCCTGTGTGAGTGCTGTATTTAGAGTCCCAGTGCTCTCCGTGTAGACGTCCTGTGTGAGTGCTGTATTTAGAGTCCCAGTGCTCTCCGTGTAGACGTCCTGTGTGAGTGCTGTATTTAGAGTCCCAGTGCTCTCTGTGTAGACGTTATGTAAGTTGATTAACCGTTGATTAAGTAAATTCTGATTGATTAAGAACTGATTAACTCGAAAGCGTTGATTAAATCCAGTGGAACAGCACATAATGCATCTGTAAGCACCCTGAAACGATCTGCAAATCACCACAGACAAATCTGCGTTCTTATTTAGATGCTCCAAAAGAGGTCAGGATAACGGCGAGCAGGACATTGGAGGGGATCTATGAAGGAGCTCCAGTCAGCCTGACCTGCGAGGTCCAGAGCAGCAATCCAAGCGTGCGGTCATACTCCTGGTACAGAGACCACACCGTCCTGGGTGAAACTGGCCCAGTGCTCCATTTCCCGGCCATACGACCCGAGGACAGAGGCTCTTACTGCTGCAAAGCCTCAAACTCCGCGGGCTCGGGGGATTCCCCGGAGGTTACGATCACCGTTAACTGTGAGTTCGCCGCTGCTGCTCATATCATGCTCAGTGGAACGGCGGTGACATGGAGACGCGAGAATGTGAGAACGCGAGAACACAAGAACACGAGAGTGTTTCGATGTCAAGTGCAGGCCGTCCAGCCCAGGATCGGCCTGTTCATGTCGTCCTGCCTAGCCAGTGTATTTGGTAAACAAATAATGTATTCCCTTTTTTTCTCCCAGATGGACCCAGAGGCACAAAGATTAAGGCCAGCTGTTGTCAGGGAGGGGTGAAGGCCGGCGAAGGCCTGACCCTCACCTGCGAGACCAACGCCCGTCCTGAGCCCTACGGCTACACCTGGTTTCGCGTGATTACAGAGCCTGGTGGACAGAGGGGTCCAGGAAGGACCGAGGTTCCCGTGCCTTCTAACGGACGGTCTGGCGGGCGAGACCTCAGATGGGAGCACATCAGTGCAAGCAACGCCGGGGAATACACGTGCCAGGCCAAGAACATCATCAGCGCTCAAAAATCCACCATTCTCCGTGTAGAGGTCTTGTGTGAGTGCTGTATTTAGAGTCCCAGTGCTCTCCGTGTATACGTCCTGTGTGAGTGCTGTATTTAGAGTCCCAGTGCTCTCCGTGTAGACGTCCTGTGTGAGTGCTGTATTTAGAGTCCCAGTGCTCTCCGTGTATACGTCCTGTGTGAGTGCTGTATTTAGAGTCCCAGTGCTCTCCGTGTAGACGTCCTGTGTGAGTGCTGTATTTAAGGTCCCAATGCTCTCCGTGTAGACGTCCTGTGTGAGTGCTGTATTTAGAGTCCCAGTGCTCTCCGTGTAGACGTCCTGTGTGAGCGCTGTATTTACAGTCCCAGTTCTCTCCGTGAAGACGTCCTGTGTGAGTGCTGTGTTTAGAGTCCCAGTGCTGTCCGTGTAGACGTCCTGTGTGAGTGCTGTATTTAGAGTCCCAGTGCTCTCCGTGTAGACGTCCTGTGTGAGTGCTGTATTTAGAGTCCCAGTGCTCTCCGTGTAGACGTCCTGTGTGAGTGCTGTATTTAGAGTCCCAGTGCTCTCCGTGTAGACGTCCTGTGTGAGTGCTGTATTTAGAGTCCCAGTGCTCTCCGTGTCGACCTCCTGTGTGAGTGCTGTATTTAGAGTCCTAGTGCTCTCCGTGTAGACGTCCTGTGTGAGTGCTGTGTTTAGAGTCTCAGTGCTCTCCGTGTAGACGTCCTGTGTGAGTGCTGTATTTAGAGTCCCAGTGCTCTCCGTGTAGACGTCCTGTGTGTGTGCTGTATTTAGAGTCTCAGTGCTCTCCGTGTAGACGTCCTGTGTGAGTGCTGTATTTAGAGTCCCGGTGCTCTCCGTGTAGACGTCCTGTGTGAGTGCTGTATTTAGAGTCCCAGTGCTCTCTGTGTAGACGTTATGTAAGTTGTTTAACCATTGATTAAGTAAATTCTGATTGATTAAGAACTGATTAACTCGAGTGCTGTACAGCCCATGTCTCAAAAAGCCAAAACACACAACATGCTTTTTTTATGATCAATAGTTTAAGGAGGCAAAGCCTTGTGAAATACTAAAACACTAATTTAAAGAAAAAATACTAATACGAAATGCTAAAATAATACATTTTAAATAAATTCATTTTGATAATATTTTAAAACATGTTTTTAAAATTAAAGGGTAAATCAGCAATTCCTAAACTGTGGGTCACAACCCCACATGGGGGTTATCTGATTTGAGGATGGGGTATATATGTGATGTTCTGTGTAAGGACCCACACGCAGACCAGGGAAATCCAAAAAACGTTGTCTTTATTCAGTCCGAGGTTCGAAGCCAGGTAATCAGAGAGAGTACGGTGCCGAATCGAGTTTCCAAAAGAATAGTGAAAAAACAGGCGAAAAGTCAAAAACCAGGAGATCAGAGTGGCGAAGGTACAAAGGGACAGGCAAAAGAGAAGTCAAGGCAAAGCGAAGGTCAAACCAGAAGCAAACAAAACCAAAAGGGGCAGGCAAACTCGAAGTCGTACAAAGGGGTGTCGCAGGAATCTCGATAGACAAAGGCTTACTAACAATCGGCACAATGAATTCGATCAACGTTCTGACACTGAACAGGTGGAAAAGACTGACATTTATACACTGGGGAAGATAACAATCAAGGAGGGGTTAAGTGAGTAAGGGAGGAGTAACAAACAACATCCAGGTGAAGAACGTTAGGAAAACTAATTCAATGACAGGGACTGACAAAACGCGGACTGGAATCACATAGACAACAATGATAATAGACGGCCTGGGTGAAGCAGGTAAAACACGTGCAGAGAGAGAGAGGTGCAGTCAGAGCAAGAGACAGGTGCAGGCAATTGCAGAACTCAGCGTTAGAGCAGGCTAGAAAGAAAAGGGGCGGAGCTACAGCGCAGCATGGAAAAGGGGAGACTGGTTAATGTATTAGTATAGTGATCTAAACTATCAAAAACTCAAAACTAGTGTGTGTTAGTCCATTAGTAATATTCACGTTAGTACATTAGTGAGGTTAGTACTTTACAATCTATAAGTTAGTAGGGATTAGTAGAAATTAGTAAAACTAGAAATAAGCAGGAAGTAAGTAAAGCGAGACTGGAAAGAAGGGGGAAACCACGAAACCCGGAACCACCCGAATAGTGAAATCACACAAGTACAGGGGAGTGAAGCAGCTCAGGAACACAGACACAGAGACAGTACTGGGGAGACAAGTGACCGGGAATATAGACTACAACAATATATATATAAATAGGTACAATGTAAAAAAGCCAAAGTTGATTAACTTTCTTTGGATTAGGACATCTGCTAAATGCCCATGGGAAAAAAAATGTGAAATGATTTGAAAGGCCAACTTTTCTCCTAAAATCCAAATCTAATGATTTTTCCACCTTTCCATTATTTGTACATGACAACAACAAAAAACAGTAGAAACCATTTTTTGGCAGTATGGGTCTAGCAATGTCAATTAGTTGTGTTTCTCCATAATTTACAAGTTTAATTTTGATTGTGCGTAAGGAACGAAATATGACAATGCTTGGGCTGTATATTTTTAGCTCCATTTTACAAGTACAATTTATTTTCAGTGTAATGTCTCAAAGCACTTGAAATTGGTTTTGCTTTGTTCATAAACTGATCATTTTTCATTAGCAATAGGAAAACTTGCTGCATTGAGTTTAAAGGACAAATATTTTTATTTCAGATCCTCCTAAGAACACCTCAATGTCAGTCAGTCCCTCTGGTTCAGTGTTAGAGGGCAGCTCTGTGACTCTGACCTGCAGCAGTAATGCCAAGCCAGCAGTGCAGAACTACACCTGGTATAAAGTGAATGGGACAGAGATGAACACTGTAGGAACTGGACAGAATCTCACCTTCATTGTGATTGAGTCCAGTGGTAGTGAACAGTACTACTGTGAAGCACAGAATGAATATGGAAAAGAGAACTCAACAACTGTACAGCTGAATGTGATATGTATGTTCATTGCATCTATTATATAATTGTATAAATCATATTATTGTTATATGTGTGCAGCTGTGCTGTTTGTAACTGTGGATCCTGTGTTCAGACATGCCTCAGATCTCTGGCTCTGGGAGCTGCAGCAGAACTGAAGCAGAGATGAGCTGCTCCTGTGAGAGCCGTGGGAATCCCTCTCCCAGCATGGAGTGGCGTGTGTCTGGACTGCGGGTCACTAACTCTACTGAGAGAGTCATCAGGGAGGAGCAGCTGGGGAACACAGGCCTGAGGAGCTCCTCACCATGCGCCAATCACAGGGAGACACGCCCACTCTCCTCTGCGTCAGCACCAACACTCTCGGCAACTCCAGCCTTCAGCTCCACCTCCCGTCTCCACAGCAACACTCAGGTAAATGGAAGCACATTTCTCTTTTTTAACATATTTATACATCACACACTAATATACAGAGGTGCAGATTTTGATGGTTTTACTTAAGGGTTTGTAAAAGTACTGTTGATGACGCTGTAACTGTGCGAATATATTTTCTTCTTTTCGTCCTGCAAGTGACATTATTTTTAGGTCATTTTATTGGTGGGCAGGGGTTCATTTGATATCCCACGCAAAATGTATTTTGTTCCATTTTGTTTTTGGAATACGTTAAGCTTTTGAACGGCAGGTTCTAGAATACAACAATTTTTATGTTCTCACAATAGCATTCTTCAAATGCATACATGGTTGAATAATTATTTCAGTAATTCATAAGTTCATTCATTTATTAGTGGATATTTACTAAAGTAATAATGCATGTATTATCTTAGAGAGAATGGAAAGAATGCTATACATTTTGCAGGCTGTGTCTCCACTGTAATTATGTGAACATATACATATATTTTTTGAAGTCTGTTTTTCGGTATGTAACTGACATATCCTTCATGCAGGTTTTGGCATTATCTCACTGCTGATTGGTGCAGGTGCCAGTGCTGGTGCCATGATGATGATATGCTTCATAATGCAGCTCATTCTAAAGTAAGAGAAACTGGGGCCTATAAAGTCAGTGTCAGTGTGAAGGGAAATTTCACTGTAATTCCATGTTATTGTATTATATTACTCAACCCCACTGCTGCAGTCATCATTTTAAACTTTTGGCTCATGTAGATGTGTCCCTGTCCCACATCCAGAACACGCCTCTAAAACTCCACATGTTTCTATGACACAAAGAGTGAATGTGGCAGCTTGGCTCAGAAATTCAGAGGTACTTTCAGGAGGATGGAAATTCACGACCTGAAGAATCAAAATATTGTAACTCGCACTTTTCAAGCCAAATCATTTTATCAGTGGACAAATCCATGTAAACAATCGGTATTCTGTATTCTGCAGAAGGGGAGGCAGTTCACACAGCAAGGTGTGTGGTCAGAAGTACCCCACAGAGGGGTAGTCCCTTTGAGCATTTCTAACGTTCATATCACATCACATGGTGTTTCTGTCACGTACGGGTGCTGGGACCCAGGCGCAGAGTGGAAAAAAACACGAAACTCAAAAAGGGGAAAATTAACAAAGACTTTACTAACAACAGGCAAACAAACAGGGAACAAACAAGGCCACAATGGGCAAAAACACAAACTCATAAAAAATCGAAATAAAACAGAAAACAAGAGGAACTCACAAACACGGGCAGGGCAGAACACGGACAGGGCAGAACACGAAAAGGCAGAGCACAAGGAAAGGTCAAACAAAACACAGGCAGGTAGATATGGTGAAACAAACAGATGTCGGGAACAAACACAAACAGGTAAAAAAACACAGGCAGGTACAAAGGGTCTGAAACATCGGAAACAAACACAGGCAGGTACATACGGTTTGCAACAAACAGAATTCGGGAACAAACATAGGTCAGGAACAAAACAGATCTCTGGAGCAAACACAAGTCAGAACAAACGCAAGGAACCAGCACCCGAGTCAAGGGAACAGAGAACATAAATAGACAGGGGTAACAGGACACAGGTGAACTCAAAAAACAATCAAACCAAAAAAGGAGGGGATAACAAGACACAGGTGGGAACAATGATAGAATAACAAGACAACAATAATACAATTAACAGGGGGAGCAGGACACAAAACAGAAGTGCGCCATCTGGCGGCCCAACGGGGAAAACACAGACAAGAACACAGGACCATGACAGTTTCAGGTTCATCTTAGCCAATCATCATTTGTTTTATGTTTACACACACACACACACACACAACAAAGCAAATCAGCAATTATGAACTATGGGCAATATTGATTCATTACTGATCAGTCATGTTAATAAAAATATGAACATCAATAAAACGTTAACATTTGAACTCCAGCATAGCATTAAAATTTGATGTTCATGGAAAGTTCCCTTTAACCTTGGGGTGGAATCTATCAACGATATTTGATTCAATAAGATTGAAGGTCATACATTCAGACAGACAGCTCATTAAAGTGTTACCAACATTTTACTGCACCCTGACTAATCCAGTGGAGATGTGTTGTTTATTTCACTATGACCTACAATTCTGTAGGTTTCCAGTTCTGTTTATGACGTTGTTTCTACTTTATCGGACACAGTCCACAGACTCTCTTACTCTGGTTTTGTATGAAGTTGTGCATCTAGAATCTGTAAGACCTGAATTTGATTAAATAGAATTAGAGGGGCAGAGTACTCTTGCTTTTATGAATAGTTTAAAATTGGGAGATGAAGTTCTTACCCTGATTCTAAAACACATTTTCACTGTTGTATATCTGTAAACGAGTGAAGTCTGATGATGTCTTTTAACAGGGCCGGCCTTAGGATTTTGGTGGCCCTAAACAAATCTGTTTGAGCGGGGGGTGGGGGGTGCTGTTGGATTCTGTTGAGCGGGGGTGGGGGGGTGCTGTTGGATTCTGTCGAGGGGGGTGTTGGGGGGATGGGGGGGGGGCAGTTCGCTTGGTGAAATCCTCCTTACATTATATTGTTATGAAATGTTCTGTTGCCATTCCATTTAATTTATAGCTCTAGTTGCAGAATAGGGGATGTATAACGTAATTAGGAAAATATCGTTATTTACCTTAGATAAATATTGGATCGTGTGGCACCCCCCTCGTGGTCGTGTGGCCCCCCCTAGCGGTTGTGGCCCTAAATAACCGCATAGATCGTTTATGCCACGAGCCGGCCCTGTCTTTTAAATAAGTCTTTTAGGCATGAATGAGATTAAAATCATCATGTTTTTTTTTTCAGGATTAAATTTCAATCCACTGTTACATATTATCATCATAGGAATGATTTGTCTGTATGTGCTGACTGTTGGATTCTGTATCCACAAAAATAAAAGGTAGTCATCTTGATCTTACTGCTGATAAAATATATCATTACCATAGTCTCTGACCAGATACTGAGAGGCAATTATGCTTTCAGTAAAATATATTAAAAGTTAAAACTATCCCATCCAATAGATGCATGTGGTTTACAGAGACATGCTGGATAAGCAGAGGCAATAACACATTCTCTCTCTACTCTGATTTCCATGTCTCCAGGTTTTCTAGAAGACTGAAGGTGAGTCTCACCATCCTTTCCTCTTCTTCCTCTTCTGAAACACTCTGCAGCTCAGCCTGATTTCAACTCTATTTTACATTCACACCATCTGTGTGTCTTTTCTTTTAAAGGGAGGGAGGGACGGGGACACATACGCCAGTCTGCAGCTCCCCAACATCAGCCCTGACTATGACGTGCTGCAGGTGAGCAAGTGTGATACAGAGAAATTTACACCAGGGGGCGCCACTACGCTCATATTTATGAAAACTCATATTTATGAAAATTAAATGTATGCAGATTCCCTCAGTATCAGAGTTGTGTGTAGTAAAGATAGGATTAGATCTGCATTTGTCTTTAATCACTCAGTCCAAACAGAGGTGAAGACCTCCCAGACTCACCTGAAGTGCTCTGTAGAGTCATGCAAGAGCCATTTGTTCTTTTCAAGAAATGTAAGTCTTAAGCCATCACAGTGAAGTGTTCAGACTAAGGCTGAATCCACTGATCCTCCAACAAGTTCACTTGGCATCGCTCTCGCCTCCCACAATCGATCGCTTGCGGGCATTATAAAATTTTAAATGGGGGATAATGATAAAGTCAGATCTTTAATCTGATTGGTTATCACACTGGTCACTTTGTTTTCTTACCTCTTGTCGCTAGCTATCCCAACATGCCTTGCAGAGGCAAAGAATTGTCTCTCATTGACAATGAAGAGAGGCGATTATAAATTGGCTTCTCGTCGGAGGATATGTGGCTTCACTGTTAAAATTCAAAGAATGCATACATAATTGGAAATATTTTTTTAATTTTATGAGTTTTTGCAGAGTTAATTTTGTAATAAAAAAGGTTTTGTCTTTCCACTGTTTCCTCTTCATATGAACATAGGCGCTGCCCTGAGACTATGCCATGTCGTGCACTGAGGTGTTCCTTTAAATAACCATGAACCTGTGTGTGTGTGTGCTGTATATGTTAGGTAAAAAACAAGCATCAGAAACACACAGGGACTACACAAGATGAGAACGATGATTATCAGAACCCTGAAGATGGAAACAGACCAGATTCAGGGGCTAATTAAAAATGTGAGCATGTTGTGTTTTTTTTAAAGCTGATTTATTTTTGCTTTAAAAACAAAACAAAAAAAACACCGAATGTTGAGGGTAATTTCTATCTATCTGTCCTAAGACTTGCAGAGATGTTTATTTAGTATTTATCCTAGAGAATAGAATTTGGTTTTTTTCATTTTTCATTCTTTTTACAGAATGACTATTTTTGTACACTTCACTTGCATCTCTTGTGCTTTAATGACTGTATGCCATAGGTTGTCGTGTAAATTTGGCTGCTGTCTGTTTTTGAGAACACCAAATCAAAATTGCATCCTCATGGACTTTCAAAGAATGTTACATTGTGCTCTAGGGATGTGATACGTTTTGAAAAAGTCCCTTGTCTCTCTCCTGAATTTGAAAAGCTGGTTTTCAGTCATTCTGCATCTTATGGTTCAAACAGTCTGCTGAAAAGCTTAAAGGAGAAAGACTAATATCAATTACTGATTTCAAACATGGAATTCATGACTCAGGGACTGACGTATGCTCCTGTTTTTAGCCTCTGCTGTGCTCTTTAATTTCTATTATACTATTGTCTCACTGCACATTTGTTGTTTGTAACTTCATTGGCAACTGTCTTAATGGGTTACTCTGTATTTTATGTCAAAGAGATCAATCAGAATGGGGTACTGCTGGTTAAATAAAGATTAAATAAATATTTAATAAATATTAAATAAAGATTGAACATTTGTTTAAGTGTACAGGTGTGGATTTACTGTTCAAAAATAATCAAATTCTGATTTAATTATAAACTGTCTACTAAAACTGTCTAGGTTCATATTAGAAGCTTTCTTTAAAGTAAAAAAAAAAATGTTTTTAGTTTACTTGATGACCGCTATTGTGCTCCCATATTTAATTACATTTTGTACGATTGCTTTGACTCATTTAGCACAACAGTTTCAATGTGCAAAACTCTTAACACAGAATGCTGTACTGTTCATTTTGGGTTCAAAATGTAATGCAGCATGCAAAATAAAAACACCAGTGTCAAATCAGAGAATATTATATGCAAAAGTTTATCACAGCACCAGAACATTAGATATTTCAAAGAATGAAGTTAAATCATTGCTGCATTTTCAAATACAACGGCCATTATGAAATAATGCGGTCAAACACAAAATACTTGTTAGCAAAAAAGAGTATGCAATGGTCATTTCCCTCATAGGTACTTGTAATTATGTACAGCAAGCATCCCTGTGATAGACTGCAGTAGCCTATAGCGCTTGTGTTTTTATGAAAGACAAACAAAATATTAGATTAGATTGTATGAAGTTTAATCATTAAAGAAAAATCATACAGTAATGCAGTACTGTACACACAACTGTATTGTACAGTAAAAGCAAAAACAGTTACAGTAACAACAAACTTTACTGTAAAGTACAAAAAAAAAAAAACTGCTTTTTGGTGCTTAAGCAGTATTTTGCCTCTCCGCTGCATTTGGCCACAGAATTTTGTCGACGTTGCATCTGATTTCTTCGTTGACAAGACAGCGTTGGTAAAATCTTTTAGAGTGCCTTATCCACCCCTGACACTGCTGGGCTGTAATGTCATCGCATGCCTCATCCATGGCCTGAAGGAGCATTGCCTGCTCATATGGACGCCTATCGTATACCTTCCACCTCCAGGCCGAAAACTACTCGATGGGGTTCAGAAAGGGGGAGTGAGGTGGAAGGAATTTTGATCGGAACTCTGGATGGGCTGTAAACCGGTCTCGCACAGCCAATACACGATGGAAGTTTACATTGTTCCAGACAATGATGAACACCATCTGAGCATTTGGCTGTAAGAGACGGTTGTATAGCCCATCCAGAAAATGTATGAGGCGCACAGAGTTGTATGCTCCCAGCATTTTGGGTAATGGCAGCACACATTGAGATGTTGGCTCCACGCTGTCCCGGGAAATCAACAGTGGCCCTCTGCCCAATTACATTCCAGCCACAACGCCGGCGCTTGCTGTGTCCACGTGTCACTAAAGACAACGACGGCATCCATGTACGCAGCGCAACCCTCTAGGCCAGCCAACACCCTGTTCATGAGTCTCTGAAACGTCGAAGGAGAATTTTGCTAGAACTTTAGCTAGTCTCTCAAACAGCACAAAAAACGTGTCTGGGTCTTTTTCAGAAAATTTAGGGATTGGACAAAGATTGAGATGGCAGTGCAGCTGGCATGGGTGCTAATGACAATGTAATGTCCTGTTCGGATGCCAAATGAATTGCCATGTCTCTGAAATCACCTTTTTTGTGTGCAGATGCTACAGTGCCACCCCAAAACACTACTAATTGACTTAATTCAGCCTTAGAAAAAGACAAGAATACACTGTTTGACGGTTCCCTTCGAAAACCCTTAACCTTCCCGCTCTCTATGGCATCAAGGTCAGACATCGTGTTAAATTGTGACAAACAAGGGAATTGCAATAGAGATGCAACCTCCCGAACGGAAAATTTAAGGATGAGCAGGGCACAAAGTGAGAAACGGGCAGGCAACCCGAAAAAAAAGGGCACCCCGCTATACTAACGGAATCCCTAGTCGTCATGTGACGTCACGGCGGGGTATTTAATCACTCAACCCTGCAGCATAACACACAACCTGACAGACTGCGCATCACACCACGGAATGAACCCAGGACAAATGCCACAAACCGATTTAGTCACACAAAAATAACAAACACCCACCAAAATCGCCAAACAGTATCCCTGAAGGACACTGTCGCTACAGCCTAATTGGGGTAATTGTGCACAGCTCTAGTAGTAAAACACCGGCATGTTGCCTGTCCAGATCAGTGTATCACTACTCACCCCTCCTCAATCGGCGACCGCAGCACAGAGGCAGAGAAGAAAAAAAAACTCAGTGCTGTAACGAAAACACAGTTCAATTATTCTCTCCACCCGTACGCTGAACGGCGTAACAATTTAGAAGGCTTTACTTCAACTTCAACCAAGCTCCTTCTAAAACAAACACAATGCCACGTGTGTCATAAGAAATGTTTTAATATAGCCTAACTCAAGCTCAATGTTACAGCAATTCAACTCAATTACGTTATTCCTTCAAAAAGGCTATCCAAACAGACCCGCACTTGCTGGTCTGCACAATGCAAGCACATAAACAGAGCTCACCAACACTTCCTGTACCACGCTCGCAACTGATAGGCCAGAACGCCAGCGCACATCCGCGCCTACATACAAACCAGGAAGCAAACACTAGCTCTGCTTAATGCGAATCGAGAGAGCCACATGGCAAACCGCTTATAACACTTTACCCATGCTAATTAAATATCAAAAAGGGATATGTTTGTGACCCACAAACAATCCCGGACGAGCCCCAAATTCATGTGACGACCCGGCTCAAGGACCGACACATGAAACGGACACCAGACTTTAGTTGAAGGAAATAACAAGTGTTTATTGAAAAAGAGAACAAAACCAAACCAAACCGAAACCAAACTAACTATATCAGCGTCAGTAATCAGTGTGCATGGAGGTGTTGGGTGCCTGAAGTGTTTGGGTGTGCTAATTAAAGCATAAAAATGTGTACGGGGAAAAAGTGCAGCAGCGTCTGTGGCAGTCAGGCTTCCAGCTGGTGGAGAGAGAGAGTGAACGCCCATCATCCTTGCCCTCTTACGGACTGAGAACAGCTGCGTGCAGTCAGGACTGCTACTCCCGACAGCATGCAGCACCCCGGCCAACAAGGGCAAATACACAGACAGGTGAAAACAAGAGGGGAGGGGCGCACGCAAGGCCTGACAGCGCTGAATGGGCCCCCAGGCGAAATTGGACCCTAGGCACGTGCCTAGTTTTCCTAGATCCCTTGAGACCAATGGGCAGGCCTACTCACATACGTACATAATCCTAATGTGATGTCTAGGGCATAATGTCAACCAGTCTACACATTTATAGAGGATGGGTCGCTAAAGTATTTGCTACTGTAGTATTGCAACATTGCTGTACACACACCTGAACATAGTCCACCCTCAAAGCCTTCGCTCTATCTTCATTCCTCAGGAAAGGCACCAAGTAAATTTGTTTCATTGTGATTTGGTGCTTTTTCAAAGTTCGCCCAATTGTTGTTAGGCTGATTGAGTGGATGTTTTGGAAGATTCCGTTATCTGCCAGAATGTTTTGTTTGGATTTTCTTGATCCGTATGTCATTTCTTTGAATCGCCATGTCTGCTAGTGCCCTCTCCTGCTGGGCAGAGAGAAGACGGCCATGTTCTCCAGCTGATGGTGCTTTTTCAGTTCTAAAGTACAGTAAAGATAACAATTACAACAAAGATAATTCACACCCACACTTTAGTATTTATTAAATATTTTGTATTTGATTTATTTAAAATATTTTATTGGAAAACCTGTCACGGTTCCGCATTTTCTGTTTCTGTTTTTCCCCTTTTGGCCGCCAGATGGCGGCACTTCAGTTTTGTGTTTCAGTTCGTTCTCCCACCCTGTGTTAATTGTATTATTGGTTTTAATTATTCTATCACTGTTCCCACCTGGGTCTTGTTATCCCCTCCGTTTCTGGTTTGATTGTTCTTTGAGTTCACCTGTGTTTTGTTACCCTTGTCTATTTAAGTTCTTTGTTTCCTGACTCGGGTGCTGGTTCCTTGTGTTTCTGCCTGCGTTCCTGCGTGTGTGTATTCTGTCCTGCCCGTATTCTGTCCTGCCTGTGTTCCGCCCTGCCCGTGTTCTGTCCTGCCTGTCCTCCTAACACGTTGCCTAATACTCATTGAAGTTATTAGCAAGTAAATGATAGTCAAGGGTTGACCGCTATGGCCCTGGAGACCCGCAAAATTTATGCATTTTTATTTCTACTCGGCACTTAGTCGATCGATGAAAGCAGTTGATTTCACAGTTAACGCACATCGCCTGGTTTCTAGGCTTTTGTTTTTAAGGCAAAAACAAAAACCAGCAGACCCTGGACCTCTGGAGATCAGGACCAGGCCACTCCTGAAAAAATGTGCGATTTGTCATTTTGTTGGTGTCTGGTTGTTTTTGGCAGCTGAGGACGGATTCCATGGCGGACGTGCTGAGGAGCCTGAACCTCCTGGAGGTGCTGAAGGAGTCCATGGAGAAGAAGGGGCTCTCCGAGGTGAAGGAGGCGGTGGAGGACCTCCTCATCAGCAGGGTGGGGGAGAGCAGCCCAGAGAAAACCGCCCTCCTCAACTCCCTCCGCGGCCTGGGGCCCGGAGACAGTGGAGCGGCCCAGTTCGCCTCCCCCAGCCCCCAAGAGGAGCTGATAGTTTACCCAAACCCCAAACACCCCGACTTCCGACTGTGGGACCTGCCCGTGGTCCCTGATGGCTCTCCCTTTGACCCAGAGGAGTACATGGAGAAAGTCAAGTTCCTGCGCTACAATGCCGTCATCGTGACGTTGTCTCGGATGCCGTTTTGCAGCAATAGTGCCCTCGTGTGGCGGGAGGCCAGATCGCTCCAGAGGGAGGCTGTGTACTTCGCCTTGCTGGCCTCTGAGCGTGACTCACGGGAGTCCATGGAGCCTAGGCGGAAAGCCAGCCAGGAGGTGTTGGGGTCGGTGGGCCTGGCTTCCCCGAGGGTCTTCCTGGTACGTGGCACCGCCTTGGAGACCCTGGACTTCCCCGAACTCCTGGAGGAAATGTGGCGGGACGTCCCGGAGGTCAAGGCTGCCGCCCTCCTCCTGGCCCTTCCGGCCCTGTCCGTCGCCATGGTGAACAGAAAGCGGGACGCCCTCAAGGCCCTGCGCGCCTGCCCCCTCTCCCGAGAGGTCACCAAGGGCGCCGTGAAGAAGCTGCTGGCGGCCGCAGAGAAGCAGAAGCCCACCGGTGCCCGCGTGGTGGAGATGGCGCTGCCCGTGACCACCAAGTCCGCCAGCCGCTCCTTCACCACCATGACGACATGGCCACCGATGCGGAAAGGGTGGTGGCGGCTGCAGTCGGGGGGGTTCTTTTTTTTTCTTTTGACACTTGGCTAAACTGTGAAAATGCACTACCAAGAAGGGGGGTTCTGTGTATGTATATTTCCTGTCTAAGGAAGAGGGGCCATTTTTAAGTTTCAGTCATTGTACGATAAGGACATAGTACATCCAGATTAACTGTAGCTTATTTCTAATCCTCTGTCACATCCAACTTGTAGGTAAGCAGCCACTTTTACAATTATTTCATGGGTAAATGATTTCCAGCATTTCTGTTTCTGATGGGGTTGTCTTCTCTATACCCCCTCCAGATACAGGTATCAATGCCATTGCTACAACAGTTATTAACATTTCATTTGAATGTTCGTGAGTTTAGTAGCATTTGTCTGAACTCTGCCTTGTTTCTGGGAAAACAAATAGCAAGTGTTATCGCTTTAAATAGAAATTGATTTTGCTGTTATTGTGGCCTTTTGAGTTCAAAATAGAGGTGCATTGATCTAAATAATTTAGTAATTCCAATCAGGAAAGATATGCACTCAAGGTTTTCAGTCAAATATTCTTATTCAAAAATATTAACACCGTACTGTACAAATTACTATTTTAGCAAATTACTAGTGGAGATACTGTGGAGATATGACATGCTTTTGACTCAAATCCTGTGTGGATCCCTGCTTGTACAACACATCCTTGAGTAAGATGTTTATTTTATTCAGATGCTGATCTTTCTGGGTGTAATAGGAAAGAGTAGGCTGTGTAGATTGTTCACAACAGAGAATGGTGTCTTGGACTGCAATTAATTAAATAATGCTGTTTTTTTAATAAGCTGCAGTCTGCATTAACTGTGTTGTGAGCCATGATATGGCTCTACTATGCAAGGAGCAGAGCTGGCAGAGCCAAGAGCACTCTTTATATTTCCTGATTTTGGAAGGTTAAATCTTAAATAAAACAAACAGTGAAAGTATTTTTAAGACTGGTGTTCTTCATCATCAACACACGTGACAGGTCCAACCTTAACCCACTTTCAGGAAAGGGGGTGGGGGCAGGCGGGGCAGGGGGGCAGAGGGGAGGGGGGGTTTGCATTAAACCAGTGATCTGATGATCTGATTAGGAACCACAGAGCTGAGAATGACTCATTCATAGATGTGGTACACCTACACCAAGACACACACAGGCATGCACATCTGCACACATGTGTATACTGTACATGAACACACACACACACACACACACACGCGTACACACATATTCACACACAGGTATACATGCATATGCATGCATATACACAGACTCACAACCATGCACACACACACACACACACACGTGCATGCACACCCATACACACATATTCACACACATGTACACACGCATATGCAAGCACATACAGGCACACACCCATGCATGCATGCCAGCACATGCACACACATCTTCACACACATACGCACATGCATGCACATACACACACAGACATAGACAGACACACACACACACACACACACACACACTTCATAAGTGTATTCACAGTGTCTTCTTTTTCAGATTTATCACACTGATAAAGCAAGGTTCACCATGATCTCTTTCTGGGCCATAGTCCTCTTTCTGATTGGTGGTATGTACCTGCTACGACATCCCTGTCCCTTGCACGTTTCGTTATGCCCTTGTCTCTGTCACTGACACACTTCACTCGTAAGCATTTTTTCCCCCAGTAGAAATCGGTCCTTGTTATTGTATGCTTGACGATCGGCATAGCAACCACGGTGTTACGAATGAACACAATGTTAACTTCTGAGGATTATCTGTCTGCTGCAATCCAACAGTGCAATATTAAGAACAGAAAATTCCACTTTAGAGGCAGACTGACTGCTCTAATGGTTCCTATTTCTTTCTCTCTCTCTCTCTCTCTCTCTCTCTCTCTCTCTCTCTCTCTCTCTCTCTCTCTCTCTCTCTCTCTCTCTCTCTCTCTCTCTCTCCTTTCTCTCTACTCTCTCTGCTCTTCCTACGTAAGACGCTGATTCAGATGAGCCAAAGAGGGCTCCTGTGTGACGGTCCACTTAACTCTGTCCAAAACAAAGCATTCTGGGTACACTGTTTGGTTGAAGGACGCCGTGTGGAGTGACACGACAATGGATTTTGAGGGCACAATCGTGCACAGCCTCAAACCTGACAAACACAACGCGAGTGAATTTGAAAACAGAGTGTCTGTGGGTTCCACTGGGGATTTATACAAATTGGCCATCAGTAACCTGAGACTGGAAGACAGCGGAAAGTACATGGTTAGATACTATGATGAAGATGATCCTGTTTATAACATGGGCACCTCGACAATGAGTCTTGATGTTCAGGGTAAGTTCTTTTGCAGTGATATATATATATATATATATATATATATATATATATATATATGATAGAGGCCCCTTTATGTTCACAATCCAGTAGTTGTCTAATTGTCTACTGTATGAAAAGTATTTGTCTGGTATTGGATTTATGATTTAAGCAGCAGTCGTTGCAAAGACACACAACCTGCTTCAGTTACCAACAGTGATGTATTTGTAAGGAATCTGTGTGCAATATGAATGCTGATAGCTGTTGTCCCTTAACCTGCTACTGCTACAGCATTGTCCTCATGAGTAATATGCCTGATATAGGATTGATGATTTAAATCAGTTTAGAAACATTTCAGATATTCACAACCTGAAACCCTGAAGGAACACACTTCAAGGTTACCCACAGTAATGCTTTTGCTTATATTTGCAGATGGCTGCTATGTAATTAAGCTGGTTTGGTCTTATTTTGTTCTGGGCTCTCTTAAACACAGATATCATCTCATTATCACCATGTGCATCTGCATTAATGTATTTCATGAGGGACTTTGTACAATTACTCACATTCACGATGGTCGTACGAGCCAGCCAAGAGAACGCATGTTGCTTTACAATGATAGGCCCCAGAGCAGAGGGGGTTACAGGCTTGACTCAGACAAAGAAGCCCAGAACATGACAAAAAAAGTCTTTAGGCAACTAAAAAAATCCATCACAGATTAACACATGATGATGAAACTGATGATAATCATCATCATCATCATCATAATAAACTTCTTCATCATAATCATCATCATCCTCATCTTAATCATCTTCATCATCATATTCATGATCGTAATCATCATCATCATCACCATCTTCATCATCATAACGATCTTCCCCTGTCGAACCTCTGCAGAGAACCCTTGCCAGGTCAGCGTAACAGGGCCGGAGCTGGTCCAGACGGGGGCGGAGGTGATTTTGCGGTGCTCCACCGTGGGGCGCTGCCAGTACAGCCCCGAGTGGCGTAGCTCAGGGCCAGGCTTGGCCTCCAGTAAAGGCTCCAACACCAAGGGTGCGAAAACAGCCCAGCTGAGCTTCAAAGCGGACTGGTCACATGACGGGGTGACGTTCTCCTGTTGGCCGTCGCCGAGCAACGACGCGTGCGCCTCCAGAAACATCACGCTGGCTGTGGAAGGTAAGTCGCACAATTTAAATATTTATTGTTTTACCTGCCGACGCTGCAATCTTCATATCAGAGACACCGAATCTACGTTTTACACATGACTGATATCTGAATTACCCACAATGCTGTTGATCCAGTCTCTGTGCATTTTTTCCCATAGTTTACAGAAAGCTTTCTTCTTCATTTATTTATTTATGTATTTATTTAGGATCCCCATTAGCAATACACAGTGTGCAGCTAATATCCCTTGTGTTCTGCATGATACATTTATTACGAAAAAATGGCAACCTGTCATGTCTGTCCAGGGCTGCCCTGTAAGTGCCAAAAATGTCATGTCCCATATGTGACACCCATTGAGTATGACCTCGTGTCCCTGTATGTCCCACAAAGTTTTACCTGCTGTCAATTAGTTCCTGAATAAAGCATGTGACTGAAAAGCCAAATCTGGTATGTGGTGCTTTTATTGAATATGAGCCACCAAATCCGGGGTGCTCTATAGATCCGGCAGGAAACAAAATGAACTCAGTTTGACTGCGTGTGCTGTGGGTAAACTGAAATCCTACTGTTAGTGTGTAGCTAGTTGTTTATTAAGGCATGCAACCAGTTTATTTTGTTTGTTTAGCACTAGCCCCTTTAACCATAGTGAACAGTAAATATTTACAGTAGTATAGTCCAAAAAAACATGAAAACCTTGTAAAAGACGATTGATTAACCGTTGATTAAGTAAGTTCTGATTGATTAACTTATTAATTTAGAGTCCCAGTGCTCTCCGTGTAGACGTCCTGTGTGAGTGCTGTATTTAGAGTCCCAGTGCTCTCCGTGTAGACGTCCTGTGTGAGTGCTGTATTTAGAGTCCCAGTGCTCTCTGTGTAGACGTCCTGTGTGAGTGCTGTATTTAGAGTCCCAGTGCTCTCCGTGTAGACGTCCTGTGTGAGTGCTGTATTTAGAGTCCCAGTGCTCTCCGTGTAGACGTCCTGTGTGAGTGCTGTATTTAGAGTCCCAGCGCATTGTGAATACTCAGCCTGTGGCTGTTATCAATTTGTGATTTACTGTTGGAGTGTCTGTGATTCACCACTATGGTCTGTGACCCACAGTCACAGCGAATGTCTGTGATTCATTGTCACCATAGTTGTCTGTGCTCTCCAATCACCAATCACCCTCTGCTCTTACTCTTTGACTGTTTTTTCCACAGCAACAGATATGAATGCAGTGCTTTTTACCATTAGACCTCCAACACTAGAAAGCCAGATTGGCTCATCAAGTTGTTTCTCAGAGGAGTCACATCAGGCAGGAAGCACAATTATTTTTTTGAATTTTCTCGATTATGTTAAATTGCCAGGTGGTAGTTCAATATAATGGGTAATGAACTGGTCTTGCAAACTAAAGGTTGCGGGTTTGATTCATGGGTGGGGCACAGCATTGCACCCTTGAGGAGTGCACTTACTCAACTGATTCAGTAAATATCCAGATATATAAATAGGTACAATGTAAAAAAGCCAAAGTTGAGTAACTTGCTCTGGATAAGGATGTCTGCTAAATGCCCTAGAAGAAAATATATATAAAATGATTTGACAGGCCAACTTCATTCCAAAAATCTAATTGATTTTTCCACCTTTCCATTATTTGTACAACAAAAAAAACCAGTACAATCTATTTTTTAGCTATGGCAATTAGTTGTGTTTCTTCTTCTGTTATAAATATAATGCAACACCTATTACTGCCATTCAGACAGACAGCTCATTAAAGTCTTACCAACATTTTACTGCACCCAGACTTATCCAGTGGAAATGTGTTGTTTAATTCACTATGGCTTACAATTATGTAGGCCTATGTCTATGACTTTGTTTCCATATTATTTGACACAGTCAATGAACTTCCTTTATTCTGGTTTTGTATGAAGTTGTTTATCCAGAATCTGCAAGACCTGAAATTGATTAAATAGAATTGGAGGGGCAGAGTACTCAGATTGTTATGAATAGTTTAAAATTAGGAGATCCAGTACTTACCCTCATTATAAAAAAAACTTTATAACTGCTGGATATCTAAAAACAAGTAATGTCTGATGATGTCTTTCATTAAGTCTTTTAGGCATGAATGATGTCCAACAGTCATGACTGATTTTTTATTTTTATTCTTTTTTTCAGAATTACATTGCAATCCACTGTTACATATTATGATCGTAGGACTGATTTGTCTGTATGTACTGACTGTTGGATTCTGTATCCACAAAAATAAAAGGTACAGTCATCTTGATCTTACTGCTGATAAAATATATCATTACCATAGTCTCTGACCAGATACTGAGAGGCAATTATGCTTTCAGTAAAATATATTAAAAGTTAAAACTATCCCATTCAGTAAATGCATGTGGCTTGCAGAGACATGCTGCATAAGTAGAGGCAATAACACATTCTCTCTCTACTCTGATTTCCATGTCTCCAGGTTGTCTAGAAGACTGAAGGTGAGTCTCACCATACTTTCCTCCTCTTCCTCTTCTGAAACACTCTGCAGCTCAGCCTGATTTCACCTCTATTTTACATTCACACCATCTGTGTTGTCTTTTCCTTTAAAGGGGGTGAGGGAGGGTGACACATATGCCAGTCTGCAGCTTTCCAACATGAGCCCTGAATATGACGTGCTGCAGGTGAGCAAGTGTGATACAGAGAAATATACACCAGGGGGCGCCACTACGCTCATATTTATGAAAATTAAATGTATGCAGATTCCCTCAGTATCAGAGATGTGTGTAGTAAAGACAGGATGAGATCTGTATTTGTTTTTAATCACTCAGTCCAAGCAGAGGAGAAAACCTCACAGACTCAGCTGAAGGGCTAAAATGCTATTTTCTTGCCTTTAATGTTGATGCAGATGCCTTTTGTTCTTTTCAAGAAATGGAAGTCTTAAGCCATCACAGTGAAGTGTTCAGATTAAGGTTGAATCCACTGATCCTCCAACAAGTTCACTTGGCATCACTCTCACCTCCCACAATGGGTCCTTTGCTGGCATTATAAAATTTTAAATGGGGGATAATATACAAGTCAGATCTTTAATCTGATTGGTTATCACACCATGTTCCTCATCCCACTGGTCAATTTGTTTTCTTACCTCTTGTCGCTACCTATCCCAACATGCCTTGCAGACTAAAGAATTGTCTCTCATTGACAATGAAGAGAGGCGATTATAAATTGTCTTCTCATCGGAGGCTATGTGCTTTCACTGTTGAAATTCAAAGAATGCATACATACTTGGAAATAATTTTTTAATTTTACGAGTTTATGCAGAGCTCATTTTGTAATAAAAAAAGTTTTGTCTTTCCACTTTTTTCTGTATGCAGCTCAGCCTGATTTCACCTCTGTTTTACATTCACACCATCTGTGTGTCTTCTCCTTTAAAGGGAGGGAGGGACGGGGACACATATGCCAGTCTGCAGCTCCCCAACATCAGCCCTGACTATGACGTGCTGCAGGTGAGCAAGTGTGATACAGAGAAATAAACACCAGGGGGCGCCACTATGCTCATATTTATGAAAACTCATATTTATGAAAATGAAATGTATGCAGATTCCCTCAGTATCAGAGATGTGTGTAGTAAAGACAGGATGAGATCTGCATCTGTCTTTAATCACTCAGTCCAAGCAGAGGAGAAAACCTCACAGACTCAGCTGAAGGGCTAAAATGCTATTTTCTTGCCCTTAATGTTGATGCAGAAGCCTTTTGTTCTTTTCAAAAAATGGAAGTCTTAAGCCATCACCGTGAAGTGTCCAGACTAAGGTTGAATCCACTGATCCTCCAACAAGTTCACTTGGCATCACTCTCACCTCCCACAATCGATCGCTTGCGGGCATTATAAAATTTTTAATGGGGGATAATATACAAGTCAGATCTTTAATCTGATTGGTTATCACACCATGTTCCTCATCCCACTGGTCACTTTGTTTTCTTACCTCTTGTCGCTAGCTATCCCAACATGCCCTGCAGAGGCAAAGAATTGTCTCTCATTGACAGTGAAGAGAGGCGATTACAAATTGGCTTCTCGTCGGAGGATATGTGGCTTCACTGTTAAAATTCAAAGAATGCGTACATAATTGGAAATATTTTTTTAATTTCACGAATTTATGCAGAGTTAATTTTGTAATAAAAAACAGTTTGTCTTTCCACATTTTCCTCTTGATATGAACATAGGCACTGCCCTGAGACTATGCCATTTTGTGCACTAAGGTTTTCCTTTAAATAATCATGAGCGTGTGCATGTGCGTGTGTGTGTGCTGTATATGTTAGGTAAAAAACAAGCATCAGAATGACACTGTGACTTCACAAGAAGAGAACGATAACTACCAGAACCCTGAAGATGGAAACAGACCAGATTCAGGGGCTAATTAAAAATGTGAGCATGTTGTGTTTCGTTTAAAGCTGATTTATTTTTGTTTTAAAAACAAACAAAAAAAAAACACTGAATGTGGAGGGTCACTTCTATCTATGTGTCCTAAGACCATTTTTATGACATACAGAGATGTTTAGTTTTTATCCTGGATAAAAGAAGTTCGGTTTATCCTCATTTTTCATTCTTTTTGCAGAATCACTATGTTTGTACACTGTACTTTACACTTTCCTTGTAATACTTGTGCTTTAATGACTCTACACCGTAGCTTGTCTTGTAAATTTGGCTGCTATCTGTTTTTGAGAACACCAAATCAAATTTGCATCTTTTGAATGTATTTTCAAAGAATGTTACATTGTGCTCTAGGGATGTGATACGTTTTTAAAAAGTCCCTTGTCCCTCTTCTGAATATGGAAAGCTGGGTTTCAGTTATTCTGCACCTTATGGTTGGAACAGTCTGTTAAAAATTGTAAAGGAGAAAAACTAATACCAATTGCTGATTTCAGACATGTAATTCATGACTCAGTGAAATATGCTCCTACTTTAAACCCCTGCCCTGTACTTTCTGTTATACTACTGTCTCACTGCCTAGTTGATGTTTGCAACTTCATTGTGAACTGTCTCATTGGATAACTCTGTATTATATGTCAGGTCCCCCTTGCAAAAGAGATATCAATCTGAATGGGGTGTTCTTGGTTAAATAAAGATTAAATAAATCTTTGCATCCTTGTGCAGTGCCTCTTCTTTTTTCCAATCTCCTTTGGATGTTTCTGTGCTGACTGTTTGTGTGTTGGACATTAATGCTTATTTGCTTATTCTAAATAAGCTGTAAAGACAGACTCTGTTACTGAGTTGACATTTAAGCATATTCATATTATTGTACTAAGACAGAGAAAAAGTTGAAGCTCAGTAGTTTTTTCGTACAAAAGTGCAAATGTCACATAGCCACATATGTACAAATAATATTCACAGCCTCCCGTTTCGAGCATGTTTCACACATATGAGCACTTCCTCTTTTGTGTGCATTTATACCTGTGCTCTGCAGGCTGAGGGTCAGTGTGCAGTAGAGGGACAGACGGGATATTCTTCTGTTCTACAGTAAGTATATTTCCACCTGTGTAGCACTTGGCTTAGTCAAACTACAGATTGTCTTTATACCTCTGTCATTAGCATTTCATGTAAAAGAATTGAAGCTCATATATCGTCTCAATAATGGAAACGTTTTATGATCATTGCTTCCCAGGATACGTTGTGGCTCTCAGTGATTTTGTTTTTTTGGCTGAAGAAAAAATTCTTAACACTGTATGTCTCACATATCGCAATATATTTTCAGAAATTGCAACTCAGGTGGTATAATGTGTATTTCTGAAGTGATGTATATGACAGTCTATATCATGGCAACGTCATGTTAATAATGATGACTCATTGTTTATTTATAGTGCATACATTTCACTGAAGATGGATGGTGAATTAAAAAAGTTCTTTTTTTTTTTTGCTTTTTTATCCATAGTCTTATTAAAGTGTTTGTTTTGGTGTTATCTAGAAGTGCTGAGTTGCTACAGTTGTATATATATACAAATTAGATAAAATCAAGCCTGTACTTTCATGGACATGTAGGGAAAGCTTATTCACTAATGAAAAAGTCCTTGGTCCTTAGATATAAATGAGCAATTAAAACATTACAGCCATATGAAATGGAGTTGAAAGGACTTTGTGCTTGCTCACATATTCTAGTCAACAATGAAATAATACAAAATTATTTCTTAACAGATGTCTTGCCAATATACACGCATACAGTACATACACATACAGTATAATCTGTTGATAAATTCAATATTGTTTGATGCTTTGGACTATATAAACGATAAAACGCCATTCCTAATAGCAACTGTCAGGGCTGAAGTGTTGGTACCGAGAAGCCACACTTGCAAATAGCTTCAGGAAATGAGCCACACAGGAAGTGCACTCTCCTAGACCAATGAGGTCTGGTGCTTCAGCCATAAGGGAGCAGCTGTAAAAAGAGATTTCATGGGTTTGACTGAACAGGCTGTTCATGGTTTTATCTGTCATGCAACTAATTTTGAAAGATTACATGTAATCACGGCCAATGATTTTGGCTGCTGCTCTGTTCACGTTCTGAATTATTACAGTACCTTCATCATGACTGCACTTTTACATCAGGAGAACATGAGTACATTCAGCCTGATCACCCAACGGGACGTAAGCATAGTACCTCCGGTCAAATCCTCCAAAATGACCAGCATAAGTGTTAGTTAGGCCAGTTACAGCGGTTGTGTGGTTGTGTGAATTTCACCACAGAAACTGAGAATAAATAAGAAAAAGGAAAAAAGAGAAATTAAGATTTCCCTGCACCCCACTCCCCCTACTCTAAATCCCTTCTCAACTTGTTTTGTTTGAATGATTTAGCCATTTATTTCATTGTATTTATGTCGAGCAGCTTGTCTTATTGTGCAAAATAAAGAAAAAAGCGACACAAAGTGTAATGACGGATCTGACAGACCTCAAACCCAGGGTTCTGGCAGAAGAGGATGTCGCGCTGACCACAGCACTGAACTAGCACAGCGGTTATACCGCCACTCTAGTGTATGAGCCTGTTCTCCCGTCAGCACGGAAACACAGTACGCTTATTGTCGAAATGACCTTGTGTGCTACGTAGGCAATCATGTTGGTATATTCATGCATTCCTGTGTACAGAATGTTGACAGTACTAATGGACTGCACTCTTACCCACAATACAGTGCCCTGGAATACTGAAGATCGGACTCCAGTGTCTCACATGTTGCATTGGAGTTTTCACTGACACAGAAATCAGGTACGACAAACAGACCAACTGCATGCAGGCAAATAAAGAAAGCATTTGCTGCTGTCCATTCATTCTGTAAATAATGTGTAGTTATGCTGGTTAAGTTATTGCAGGCCTTCCTTACATGCACAAAATGCATTTACTTCATGGGCAGCGTGGTCAAATAACTTTCCAAAATTGCAATTGTAATTGCATTTTATTTCCAAGATAAAAAGGCAGAATAACTCAGAATAACAGGAGTTAAACAGAACAAATAAAATTCAGGTATAATTCTATCTGTCCAATCAGTGAGTCCCACTGCTGCTGGTTGATAAAAGGACTGAATAGGAGGCTTGCACAAACAGTCTGTCTGTTTGTGCATCTGATGATTGTGTTTCTCGTTCTCCAGATCAGCTCTACCCAGTGCCTCTGCTCCTCACTAATGCTGAGACATGATTGGAGCAGAGAGATACATCCTCATTGGCTGTCTGCTGCAAGGTGGGGTTTGGTGTGGGTGGAGTTATAGAATGTTCATTGGTACAATACAGAGGACATAAACTATCGACTTTTCATGGTGATTTGACCAAATAATAACATTCATTCCTTATTGCAAAAAATTATGAGAAAAGAAAGTTGCTTACTACAAAAATTAATATGTAGGAATATACTGAAGTGTATCCAAAAATCAGTCATGCACACAACTTTGTGGTCAGAGCATTTGAAAATATCCATGTGCTTAATGGAAGTATTTATGATATTTATGATGTTTTCTGGTATGAGTTATTAGACATCATATTGTTTCATTTATGTTAATCTATTTTTAACATGAACCAGGCTTGTACAGTATAGTGTGGGTTTTCAGTGCTGTAGGATCTCCAGTGTAATACTGTGACAGAACTGGTTTGTTTGTGTTGCAGGAGCCTTGGGCAGCAATTGGGCAGTCCGGATGCCTCAGAGTATTGAAGCTCTGATTGGATCCTGTGTCCTGATTCCCTGCAGATTTAAGATCCCACCTGAATTTAACTCAGATCTATTAGAGGATCCATCTTCAGTTAATGGAAAATGGATAAAAGATGAAACTATAGTGTTTGATTCCAGCAGCCAATCTGCATCTTCTCTGCATGGAAAGATCACTGGAGACCTGTTGCAAAAAAACTGCACTACAGTCCTGGAGAACGTTCCGAAGAATTATTCTCATGGTCGTTATAAATTCAGATTAGAATGCAACAATAGACTCAAATGGAATTTTGAACAAAGTGTTCAAATTAATCTCACAGGTAACTTGCTTTGTTTGTTATTTGTTATGTCTGTGTGTCTGCCTGAACTATAATACTGGAGACAACAGAGTCTCTAGAACGCTCAACTTCAAAATGTATTGTAATTGTCTCAAACATGAAAGGTCTGGCTTTTCAGAATGTTTATGACCTCGGAACAGAAAACATTTGACAAACTTGAAAGGATTGTAGGTCATAGTGGAGTTGAATGTTCTTAGTCCCTTTTTAAGGTTGAATTAGTGAGTATGCTGGAAGGACACTGTTGATATTAGTTTGTGCTGAATTCTGCATGAGTCTCCAATCCTGAGAGAGACAGTAACCTGTCCTCATGTCTCCATGTCTCCTAGACTCTCCACCCAAACCCAAGATAACCACAGAGAAGGTGGAGGTGATGGAGGGGACCTCTGTGAGTTTGAGCTGTTCTGCTGCAACACCCTGTCCTGAACTCCAACCAAATCTGACATGGACCCCCAGGCTGAGTGATAGTGTGGATCAACTGCAAGAGAAAAAGGATAAAACCAAATCTGTGTTTTCTGTTCTGAACTTCACTGCTTCCCACCTCCACCATGGGCAGAAGATCACCTGCAGGGCACTTTACACACTGCAAAAACGAGACACTCAGAAGACATCTGAGGCCAGTAGGATTCTCAGAGTTCTATGTAAGAGAGCTGGATTTGAATGTATTACTCTTAGATTTTATAATAATAATAATAATAATAATACGTTTCTTTTTTTTTTTAGCTTTTCACTGCATGGTCAGTATGCTGAATTAACAAAATAATTAAATAAGGACAATTAATGCAATGATATAATTAAAAATCAAAAATAGTACATTTACCTGATGTCATGCTTATCTTTAAAAGTATTCTACCATTACATTGCATCAAATGCTATATTACTCGTCACATGTCATATTTTCATCTGCTAGATGCTCCTAAGAACACCTCAGTGTCAGTCACTCCCTCTGGTTCTTTGTTGGTGGGCAGCTCTGTGACTCTGACCTGCAGCAGTAATGCCAACCCAGCAGTGCAGAACTACACCTGGTATAAAGTGAATGGGACAGAGATAAACACTGTAGGAACTGGACAGAATCTCACCTTCAATGTGACTGAGTCCAGTGGCAGTGAACAGTACTACTGTGAAGCACAGAATGAACATGGCAAGGAGAACTCAACAACTGTGCAGCTGAATGTAATATGTATGTTCAACGTTTGGATATATTATATAATTGTATAAATCATATTACTGCTATATGTGAACAACATTAATATTTGTAACTGTGGATCCTGTGTTCAGACATGCCTCAGATCTCTGGTTCTGGGAGCTGCAGCAGAACTGAAGCAGAGATCAGCTGCTCCTGTGAGAGCCGTGGGAATCCCTCTCCCAGCATGGAGTGGCGTGTGTCTGGACTGCGGGTCACTAACTCTACTGAGAGAGTCATCAGGGAGGAGCAGCTGGGGAACACAGGCCTGAGGAGCTCCCTCACCATGCGCCAATCACAGGGAGACACGCCCACTCTCCTCTGCGTCAGCACCAACACTCTCGGCTCCACCAGCCTCCAGCTCCACCTCCCGTCTCCACAGCAACACTCAGGTAAATGGAAGCACATTTCTCTTTTTTAACATATTTATACATCACACACTAATGTACAGAAGTGCAGATTTTGATGGTTTTACTTAAGGGTTTGTAAAAGTACTGTTGATGATGCTGTAACTGTGGTAATATGTTTTCTTCTTTTCCTCCTGCAAGTGACATTATTTTTAGGTCATTGTATTGGTGGGCAGGGGTTCATTTGATATCCCACGCAAAATGTATTTTGTTCCTTTTTGTTTTTGGAATATATTAAGCTTTTGAACGGCAGGTTCTAGAATACAACAATTTTTATGTTCCACACAATACCATTCTTCAAATGCATACATGGTTTAATAATTATTTCAGTAATTCATAAGTTCATTCATTTATTAGTGGATATTTTCTAAAGTAATAATGCATGTATTATCTTAGAGAGAATGGAAAGAATGCTATAAATTTTGCAGGCTGTGTCTCCTCTGTAATTGGGTGTACATGTACATATAATTTTTGAAGTCTGTTTTTCGGTATGTAACTGACATGTCCTTCATGCAGGATTTGGCATTACAAACTGCATTACCTCACTGCTGATTGGTGCAGCTGCCGGTGCTGGTGCCATGATGATGATATGCCTCATAATGCAGCACATTCTAAAGTAAGAGAAACTGGGGCCTATGATGTCAGTGTCAGTGTAAAGGGAAATTTCACTGTAATTCCATGTTATTATGTGATATTACTCAACCCCACCGCTGCGGTCATCATTTTTAAACTGATGTGTCCCTGTCCCACACCCAGAACACGCCTCTAAAACTCCACGTGTTTCTATGAGACAAAGAGTGAATGTGGCAGCTTGGCTCAGAAATTGAGAGGTATTTTCAGGAGAATGGAAATTCACGACCTGAAGAATCAAAATATTGTAACTGGCACTTTTCAAGCCAAACCAAATTATCAGTGGACAAATCCATGTAAACAATCGGTATTCTGTATTCTGCAGAAGGGGAGGCAGTTCACACAGCAAGGTGTGTGTTCAGAAGTCCCACAGAGGGGCAGTCCCTCTGAGCAGTTATAACGTTCACATCACATGGTGTTTCAGGTTCATCTTAGCCAATCATCATTTCTTTTATGTTCACTGTTCTCCTAAACAAGGTTAACAGGGTTAGATTTACTGCTGGAAAGAGAGAGAGCCTCCCCTCCCCCGCCACACACACACACACACACACACACCAAAGCAAATCAGCAATTATGAACTATGGGCAATATTGATTCATTACTGATCAGTCATGTTAATAAAAAATATGAACATCAATAAAACATTAACATTTGAACTCCAGCATAGCATTAAAATTTGATGTTCCCCTTTAATCTTGGGGTGGAATCTATCAAGGATATTTGATTCAATAAGATTGAAGGTCATATATTGGGAAGAAAACTGCAAAAGGGAACGTACTTATGATTTGAGAGGGCGGGGTGGAGGGTGTGTTTGTGAATGATGTGTTGGTAATCCAATCTGTAACTGAAATAACTTTAGAGGGATAAGATGACGTGTTTCTCCTAAAAGCAAACAGTTGAGCTCCAACCCTAACCCAATCACAGAGTGTGTTAGTAACAACCAACAGAACAAAACAAATAGAGATGGGTGGATGCTTTCTGGCTACTTTGGTAACCCTAAACCTAAACCTAACCATCAGCTGAGGGAGGGATGCTACAGACCATGTTTGGTTTTGATTTGTTGGTTTGTGCTACTTTGCAAAAGTGCTGCCCCCACATGATGGTGAAATGCAATTTCCAACGTATGGAAAGTAGAAAAACAGCACTAAATGTTACACTGATCTCTGCAGTGATTACAATGAAAGTTGGGTGTGCATCAGCTGAATCTGTGTGCTATTCCCAGGAAGAAGAGACACAGCCAGCGCTCTGGAAGTAGAATGAAGGACAGCGAAGGGCTCATACTGACAGATGGGGTGAGTCTGAGACAAACACACACACACACACACTCTCTCTCTCTCACACACACACACACACGCACACACGCATACACATACCGACACACACACATACACACGCACGCACACACCCACACATGCACACACTCACACACATATACACACACGTACACATTCATGCGCACACATACACACACCATACACTTACTTTTTAGAGACATTCACCAGAGATCTTTCTTTCCACGTCTGAAAGCATTAACTAAACAAGACAGCCGCACCTAATGATATGTATCTAAAAGTACACAAACAGCTAGAGCTGATCATCTATAAACCACAGACAGGTTTTATCTTATGTATAAGAAGCATGTTAAGTGATTGCCATGGTATTTGCCAGGGAAATGTATGCCTAACAAATTGGGGATCTATTGGGGAGCTACACAGTGTTTTCATTCTAATAAGACATACCAAAAATAATTTGATAAAATATCACGAGTAAAATTGTAATATGTATTGTTTTTTGTTTTGTAACGCTTATTATATAAACTTAAATTTTTTGGCTAAACTTGTTATTACTGTTCCCTTACATATACCTGTCAGCTGAGGGAGAATGACATTTCAAAGATGTATTCATCTGAGTGTATTCTTCTGATAATCGAGTCAGGATGGGAAACTGGTGGCACAGTCACTGCAGCTGTCTCTGTGCCTCAAACTTTTCCAAGAAAGAGGACAAGTGTAGTTCTCAAGAGCTCTGACAGAGATTGCGGTTTGATAACTCGAGCCAGGCTACTGCATTGGGTGAAAGAGGAAGAGGAAATACACGAGGGAGAGAAGGAGGAAGGAGGTTTTTGACTGAATATCAAAAGTGTCAAGAAAGAGCAGAGAAAAAGAGAAATAACTAAATGTTGTCTCTGTATCCTAGCACAGTCATGTTTCGCCTATCATTTAATGATTAATTATGCAATGATATATTAGATAATAACTGTAACCGATACCTTTATAAGTACCACAAGCAACAAGCACTTTATAACACAGGTAACACATTAACACCATAATTATTTCAGAATAATTTTATACAATGCAAAAAAATGTGTATGTATAACTAGGAATAATAATAATAAAAGGAACACAACAAATTGATTTCATACATGGATGAATTAATTAATATTTCAAAGAGCTTTAACTAATTTCTTTAATTTACAGAAAAGATATTTGTTGACCTGTAAAAATGGCAGAATTAGTCAGTGTGAATGATATTTAAAATGTTGATACTCCACATGCTCATAGCTTTACCATTAGATGAAAATGAAATGTATCACAACAAGGTTTTGTTTTTTACATTGATTATGAATGCAAGAATGAATTAACACTGTGAAGCAGGACAGTTTTCTTTTAGTTTTGTTTTCATAGGCATTGGGAGACATTATTTTTCTTAACTTTGTGAGTGAAGAATCTTAAAGATGACATCTCTTCCTTATTCTCTGGCTGTTTCTCAACACAGTTTTTGCAGCTGCCCTGTCCTTTTCTTCAAATGGCTGTGTCCCAATGTTGACGTTTCGCAAATTCGCACCGTTCTTTTTCTTTTGACCTCTTGATCAGACGGCCGCTCAAGATGAGGAATCGATCTACGTCAACAAGACCATGCTGTCGGGCACGGGTGTGGTGGAAAAGGGGGACGAGGCCGCCCTGCACTATGCCACCGTGGATTTCTCCAAACTTCACGGCACAGGTGGGGAACACGGAACAGGAATCGTCCGGGGCATTTCCAAGCGGACGTACGACTACGCCGTGATCCGACACAAATCCAGGGAAGAGAGAGAAGGAGGAGAGGAAGAAGGTGAGGAGGTGCAGGAGGAGGTGGAGAAGGAGGGCCAAGCTGAGCTGGGCACAGAGAGGGAGTGGGCCGAGGCAGGGAGCGAGAAGGAAGAAGAGTCTCGGCCGAATCTGAGCCCACAGGCCTCCGTGAACCCTGAGCCCACGGAGGAGGCCACCTACGGAACTAAAGGTTCCTTCAGCCAATGGCTGTCTGCGTTTCCACCGGGGTCTAAAGTCCCGCGAAGATTAGGCAAATTAGCCCACTGACGTATGGAAAAGCGACGTTGTCGTCGGTCCATCTGTCATATGATTTTTTCTGTAACCCCATACTACCACCGAAGTAGCCTACATTATTTTCTAATAACAGCCCGGAGGGGTTTATTCCACTTATATACAACGGGTTGCCAACAATGACTATATATGGTTACTTTTGTATTTATTGATTTTTATCGATTTAATCACATGGAATTGAAATATTCTTCTGCAGCCGTTTGGGCATATTTTACCGTTGTCAAGCAAAACTGTCGTTGGTAGTTGAACTTGGACCGTTATGCAACAAATAGGATATAACAGACCAATAGTCAGATTGTAACTGTTTTATATATCCTCTCAAACACATTCATTATGTTTTCATGCGAACATTCGCTTTCATGTTTTGACATCCGAAGCGACAGAATGCATTCACATTTCCAATATAACTGGCAACAACAGCAGAAAACATGCACACGTTGTAAACAATTTGCTGTTTGATTACTTTCTCATCGTCAATTCTATATAGGCTAATCGCAAAATGACAAGAATAGAACGAAAACTCGGACTTGCGTGAAATTTTAAATTAGTAGTGGTACAGCCACCGTTTGTTTTCCTTCGGAGTTACTGCTAGCCGAGCAGCGAAGTGTGCCCTCCAGATGCGAACCATGCACCATAAATTATTCCATAGTCTTCCTGGTCTTTTTGTGAAATTGAAGAATGGCAGAGTAAAATTACGGCAGTCTGAAAAAGCTAAAGGTACTATTACTAGAATTAACCTGTTATTTTACCATGACAAAAAGTGCGGAAGGTGATTTCCAGTTTGCTTTTACTGTATCACCAATGTGAATTACGCAGAACTACCGCATACCTCATTCAATTGATTCAATTACAATGGGCTAACAAAGAAAATCCGGAAGAAAATATTCAGCAACCGAATTAATCCGTTTGAATGTTTTAGTACGTAATATGCTGTCCCAGCACGAATGCTTAGCATTTTATAAAACGAATACTAAAGCAAGAAAAGAACAGAAGAGCACACGTTATAATTCCAAGACGTTGGCAGGCTATGACCAAAACTAGGCTACTGCGCCGCATAACATACAAGTTTGATTTGAAGTTATTATGAAAATAAATCGGGTTGCGCCGGCATATTTTCAAACATGGCGGGTAATGGCGGAAAATAAATACAACACAAGTGCTGCGAGTACTCGACCAATCAGAAATGTTCAGCGCTGCAAGCTCCACCCAAAAGGTTCCTGTACTTTCGGAAAGTACTACCCCCCGAGCAGGAACGTTTTGGGGGGTAAAACAAAGCCCCCAGAACTAAATTTAGACCCTAGTTCCTGCGGTGGAAACGCACTGAGTTCCTCAAAAGGTTCCTAGTTCCGGGGTATAGTTCCTGCGGTGGAAACGCGGCTTTTGTTAGCCCGTTGTAATTGACTCAAAACGTTTGATACAGATGTGAGGTATGCGGTAGTTCTGCGTAATTAACATTGGTGATACAGTACAAGCAAACTGGAAATCACCTTCCGCACTTTTTGTCCGGGTAAAATAACAGGTTAATTCTAGTAATCTTCCCTTCCCTTCCCTCTAGTAAGCTTTTTCAGACTGCTGTAATTTTACTGCCATTTTTCAATTCCACGAAAAGACCAGGAAGACTATGGACTAATTTATGGTGCATGGTTCGCATCTGGAGGGCACACTTCGCTGCTCGGCTAGCAGTAACTTCGAAGGAAAGCAACGGTGGCTGTACCACTACTAATTTACATTTTCACGCAAGTCCGAGTTTTCGTTCTATTCTTGTCATTTTGCGATTAGCCTATATGGAATTGACGACGAGAAAGTAATCAAACAGCAAATTGTTTACAAAGTGTGCATGTTTTCTGCTGTTGTTGCCAGTTATACATATAAAGGTGAATGCATTCTGTCGCTTCGGATGTCAAGACATGAAAGCGAATGTTTGCATAAAAACATAATGAATGTGTTTGAGAGGATATATGAAAATCAATAAATACAAAAGTAACCATATATAGTCACTGTTGGTAACCCGTTATATATAAGTGGAATAAACCCCTCCGGGCTGTCCCGGTTATTAGAAAATAATGTAGGCTACTTCGGTGGTAGTATGGGGTTACAGAAGAAATCATATGACAGATGGACCGACGACAACGTCGCTTTTTCATACGTCAGTGGGCTAATTTGCCTAATCTTTGTGGTACTTTAGACCCCGGTGGAAACGCAGACAACCATTGGCTGAAGGAACCTTTTTGTTCCTGGTAAAGTAGTTCCTGGGACTGAAAGTTCCGAGTAATTTTGGTGGAAACGCGGCTTAAAACTCCACGTGTTGCTATGACACAAAGAGTGAATGTGGCAGCTTGGCTCAGAAATTGAGAGGTACTTTCAGGAGAATGGAAATTCACGACCTGAAGAATCAAAATATTGTAACTGGCACTTTTCAAGCCAAACCATATTACCAGTGGACAAATCCATGTAAACAATCAGTATTCTGTATTCTGCAGAAGGGGAGGCAGTTCACACAGCAATGTGTGTGTTCAGAAGTCCCACAGAGGGGTAGTCCCTCTGAGCACTTCTAACATTCATATCACATCACATGGTGTTTCAGGTTCAACTTAGCCAATCATCATTTGTTCTATGTTCACTGTAAATCTAACCCTGTTGGAGATTAACAGGGTTAGATTTACTGCTGAAAAGAGATTTACTGCCGGGACCCCGGGTGTGTTTGTGAATGATGTGTTGGTAATCCAATCTGTAACTGAAATAACTTTAGAGGGATAAGATGACTGTGTTTCTCCTAAAAGCAAACAGATGAGCTCCAACCCTAAGCCAATCACAGAGTGTGTTGGTAACAACCAACAGAAGAAAACAAATAGAGATTGGTGGATGCTTTCTGGCTACTTTGGTAACCCGAACCCTAAAACTAACCATCAGCTGAGGGAGGGACGCTACAGACCATTCTTGTTTGGTTTTGATTAGTTGGTTTGTGCTACTTTGCAAAAGTGCTGCCCCCACATGATGGTGAAATGCAATTTCCAATGTTTGGACAGTAGAAAAACAGGACTAAATGTTACACTGATCTCTGCAGTGATTATAATGAAAGTCGGGTGTGCATCAGCTGAATCTGTTTGCTATTCCCAGGAAGAAGAGACACATCCAGTGTTGTGGAAGTAGAATGAAGGACAGCGAAGGGCTCATACTGACAGATGGGGTAAGTCTGAGACAAACACACACACACACACTCTCTCTCTCTCTCTCACACACACACACACACAACACACTTACTTTTTAGAGACATTCACCAGAGATCTTTCTTTCCATGTCTGAAAGCATATTCAGTATTCATAACGCCTTAGTGGAAATTGAGATGAGGATACCAATAGTACTGGAATAATTATTAAAACATTAACTAAACAAGGCAGCCGCACCTAATGGTATGTATCTAAAAGTACACAAACAGCTAGAGCTGATCATCTATAAACCACAGACAGGTTTTATCTTTAACTGATTCTTATGTATAAGAAGCATTTTAAGTGCTTGCCATGGTATTTGCCAGGGAAATGTATGCCTAACAAATTTCTATTGGGGAGCTACAAAGTGTTTTAATTCTAATAAGACATACCAAAAATAATTTGATAAAATATCACAAGTAAAACTGTAATATATGTATTGTTATTTGTTTTGTAATGCGTATTATATAAACTTTTTTGGCTACACTTGTTATTACTGTTCCCTTACATATACCTGTCAGCTGAGGCAGAATGACATTTCAAAGAGTATACATTTTTGCTGGGGTTTGCGTATGTTCATTTTCAAACTTTCATCTGAGTGTATTCTTCTGATAATCCAGTCAGGATGGGAAACTGGTGGCACAGTCACTGCAGCTGTCTCTGTGCCTCAAACTTTTCCAAGAAAGAGGACAAGTGTAGTTCTCAAGAGCTCTGACAGAGATTGCGGTTTGATAATGTTACTGTACTCCACTCGAGCCAGGCTACTGCACTGGGTGAAAGAGCAAGAGGAAATGCACAAGGGAGAGAAGGAGGAAGGAGGTTTTTGACCGAATATCAAAAGTGTCAAGAAAGAGCAGAGAAAAATAGAAATAACTAAATGTTGTCTCTGTATCCTAGCACAGTCATGTTTCGCCTATTATTTAATGATTACATTACAGGCATTTAGCAGACGCTCTTATCCAGAGCGACTTACACAACTTTTACATAGAATTTTTACATTGTATCCATTTATACAGCTGGATATATACTGAAGCAATGCAGGTTAAGTACCTTGCTCAAGGGTACAACGGGAGTGTCCTTACCCGGGAATCGAACCTGCGACCTTTCAGTTACAAGTCTAGTTCCTTACCCACTGTGCTACACTCCGTCCGATTAATTATGCAATGATATATTAGATAATAACTATAACTGATACCTTTATAAGTACCACAAGTAACGAGCACTTTATAACACAGGTAACACATTAACACCATAATTATTTCAGAATAATTTTATACAATGCAAAAAAATGTATATGTATAAATAGGAATAATAATAATAAAAGGAACACAAAAAATTGATGTCATACATGGATGAATTAATTAATATTTCAAAGAGCTTTAACTAATTTCTTTAATTTACAGAACAGATATTTGTTGACCTGTAAAAATGGCAGAATTAGCCAGTGTGAATGATATTTAAGATGTTGATACTCCACATGCTCATAGCTTTATCATTGGGTGAAAATGAAATGTATCACAACAAGGTTTTGTTTTTTACATTCATTATGAATCTAAGAATGAATTAACACTGTGAAACAGGAGTTTTCTTTTAGTTTTTTTTTTTCAAAGGCATTGGGAGACATTATTTTTCTTAACTTTGTGAGTGAAGAATCTAAAAGATAACATCTTCCTTCTTCTCTGGCTGTTTCTCAACACAGTTTTTGCAGCTGCCCTGTCATTTTCTTCAAATGGTTGTGTCCCAATGTTGACGTTTCTCAAATTCGCACCTTTCTTTATCTTTTGACCTCTTGATCAGACGGCCGCTCAAGATGAGGAATCGATCCACGCCAACAAGACCATGCTGTCGGGCGCGAGTGCGGTGGAAAAGGGGGACGAGGGCGCCCTGCACTATGCCACCGTGGATTTCTCCAAACTTCCCGGCACGGGTGGGGAACACGGAACGGGCATCGTCCGGGGCACTTCCAAACAGACGTCCGACTACGCCATGATCCGACACAAATCCAGGGAAGAGAGAGAAGGAGGAGAGGAAGAAGGTGAGGAGGCACAGGAGGAGGTGGGGAAGGAAGGCCAAGATGAGCTGGGCACAGAGAGGGAGTCAGCCGAGGCGAGGGGCGAGAAGGAGGAGGAGTCTCGGCCGAATTTGAGCCCACAGGCCTCCGTCAACCCTGAGCCCACGGAGGAGGCCACCTATGGGAACATCTGCCCCTCCAGGCCCACTAAGAGGGCACGGCAGGGACTGCAGCAGCCGCCCGGGAACCCTGCTTCAGAGGAGGAGCAGGAGGAGTAGCGCCAGGAGGAGAACTCAGCAGGAGGCCAGGAGGACATGTACGTGGATGTCATGAGCCCCCTGACGGAGGGTAACGGAAAGGGAACGGAGGAGAGTGAGTACGCCGAGGTCAGGAAGCCCAAATAAGTCACCATGGAGACAGGCCAACTCATCACACCACGCTGCACTCTCATAATGCCAGGTTTTACTTTACAGCACGATACATAACGTGCGTTATGTTGCAATACAGATGTTACATTACAGTGTCATACTGAAGTACAGTAACTTATGGGGTCCCAAATGCAACATAAAACTATTATTTTACCATGCATTTTCTTCTGCGTTTAACTGAAATATCCCTATTTCTCTCAAATTTAATGGAAAAAGTCTTAAATTTATTGTCTTTGAATTGACAGGTGTAAATATTTAATGTGGTATCCGAAAATGATATAAATTAGCTAAATGTTTTATTAATAAGGGTTTGTTTTTATTTTTACATTTTGCTATATCTATAACAATTTAGCTAAATCATTTAATTAATTGTATGAGATATTTAGCGAAAGATTTTGCTTAACGTACAAAACCTTTTGTTAAATGAATAAATATTTAATGAAATTTAAAATAAAACATTTTTTTGCAAAATGAATGTAACATTGACTAAATGTATGAACCATTCAGCTAAATATTTAGCTGAATGTATAACACCCTTTAATGTACAAAACTTATAGCTAAATATTTAACTAAATGTATGAAACATTTAGCTAAACATACAAGACTTTTAGCTGAATGTATAAAACATGAAATATTTGAAATATTTGCTGACTATTTGAAACATTTAAAATGGTATAAAACATTTTGCTAAATGTATGCAACCTCCACAGCCCGCCTTACAGTGGTTTACCAAAAGAAACATTCACCTTATTGTGGACAAATTTTGGGGAGTTAATTTTTGTGATGACTAAACACAACGAACTTTGCTTCAAGAGGTTCACAGATGTGCCTCCGGTCTCTGGCTCTGGGTGTAACGGTGGTGGTGGTGGTGAACGCAATAGAACGCATAGAAAGGCCGCTGGAGACATGGATGGAGTTGCAAAAAAAATAGCAGAGACTTTAATCAGGAGATTAGTGTACAGAAAACTAAGAGAGCTACTCCAGGAAATACGAAATACTCCAGGCTGTGAATAATGCTCAGAGAGCACCCAATCAGAAGCCAGCACAGAGCAGCAGGCTAATGGGCTCAAGACAGAGTGAGAAGCAAAGCAGCTAAGGCAGAATAAGTGTTGTGATTCATTAACTCTCGAATCACTAACAGGTGAACACACAATCTCATAATCAGAGTGATGGTTATGTCGCCCTCTGGTGACCAGCAGGAGGAGGTGCAGCTTGAATCCTCACATTGGGAGATGAGTTATTCCTGTTGGGGCAGTGGGAATCCCAGCATGGAGCAGCCGATACTTGTGTCTGTTTCTTCATGTCTTTCTTCAGGTCATCGCTGGAACATGCAGCAACAATGCCACGCTCAGGGTGTGCTCGCATTGGTCAGCACCCCAATAGTAAACAGAGATGAACATTGAACATTGGCATATCCGCCAGTTCAAATACCAGCCTCAGTGCCATTTCACGGGCTTGCCAACTACTGATTTTGATGTTGTTATGCTACACCCTTCCAATGTTGTGGAGACCCCCCTACAAATTAGCATTAAAAATTTTGACTTTCTTTGCGCAAAACACAACTTCATGTAAATCAAACGGATCCAGACCCCTCATTCTCTTGATCATTTTGAGGATTGTGTACCTTTTACACTTTTTACTATTTTAGATGAAGATTATAGTTCTCCCTCAGCCACAGAAAGAGAAGGGAGCTAGCCTGGGGGGAAAAGTGCTACATCAAGTTAATTCATACATTTCTCTAACTGTGTGGTCACTGTCTTGTTTGCTAAATAAAGTATTCAAGTTGTTTGTTCATTTTTCTTTTTTTGATAAGCCAACTCATTTCAGCATTTAATAAAATGGAGGTATGCCTAAGTAGTCTACAGTTTGTCTTGCATCCTGTTTGCCTTGCATGTTGTTAAAAGAATGAAGACCAACCTGGAGATCACTTGCTTCAAATAAAAAAAATTCAAAAACTGAGCGTGAAAGAGCATTATTAGAGCACCAGTTCAAAGTGAGCACCGGACACATTGGATATTATTATTATTATTATTATTATTATTATTTAGCATACATATTATTTATCTCGCCCCCATGGAAATGTAAAATTCCACCCAGATTAACCTTCAAAAATAACAAAGGAAAACAACAAAGCAAAATTACAAAAATGGTATCCCAGGGGAAGGAATCCTTATCCAGCTGGGATCACACCCTATACAGCGAATAAAGGGACTAAACGAGAGTTAGGGTAGGATTGGAGAAAATGGGGTCAAGCACCTTCTAGAATCCACTGGGCAAACAAAGTAGTAGGGCTAGGCAAGAAATTAAAATGAGGTCAAACAAGCATCATCAACTAAATGATCACAATCCAAAAGTACAGAGCAAATTCGAGTCTCCCCGGTAAAATGGCAAACCACGCCTTTTTAAATGCAAGTAACTGGAGGCAGACGGGCAATCTGAGGATGAACCAGAGGGAAATCAATCAGACCCTCACACGTTCAGCAGAGACAAACAAAACGGAACACAAATGTTTTCATGACTGATGTCATAACAACACTGTAAAGCATACGTAGCATTGTTATAAACCTGGTGTAACAACTGTTATTACCTTTCAAGACAGCTCTTCAAAGTGTTACCAACTTTTTACTGCGTCCTAACAAATTAGGTTGTGTACCCAGAATCTGTAAGTCCTTCATTTGATTAGTTTTTTGCGATTGCTTGCACACTTGTTGCGGAATTTGGCTCATTGTGTCAAAACTCTACACACAAGCCAAATAAGACACAACACTTGGAGATAAACATCTCACTTCTACGTCAAAATGAAACTCTGCAATCAAAATCTAACAATCCTTTTTCAAAATGACATTTTTGCAACAAAATGATACACACATGCACCATTTGAATTAATCCTTCAAAGCAGCAACAACACACTGATGTACTTTATACAAAACACTGCTGTCTTTAGTACTTTGTATACCTTTTTAATGTTCTCATACAGGCTTCTGTGAAAGATTGTTCCAGTACAGTACATTTACTCACATAAACATATATACAGCTTATTTTTTTGCCATTGCAGGTTTTTACAACAAAAAAAACACAAAGAAAAGTAGAATTACAGTACAGTAATCAATAAAATATGTTACTGTAAACTCACAGAAACAATGTGGGAATGTTGTACAGGAAGAATAATTGTATTGTAAGGGATTGTAAGGGATGGGGTGGATGGTTTATGGATCCCGCCTTCTGTTAGGGTCTGGCCACATCACCTTATCCACATCACAAGCAATGTCATCCCTGGCTAGGCAACGGGGAAAATATCACCTTGCGTGCCGTATCCAACCCTGGACTGACCCCACCTCAATGTCTCCGCATGCCTCTTCCATTGCTTGCAGAAGAGGCAGGCGGGCATGTGGTTGGCGGTCATACACTTTTCAATGCCAAGCCAAAAATAATTCCTCAATCGGATTGAGAAATGGGGAGTAAGGGGGCAAGTATACAATGGTGAAGTTATTGTGGTTGGTGAACCAGTCCCGGACCAGAGCAGCCCGGTGGAAACTAACATTATCCCAGATGACAACAAACCTGGGCTGCTCTGGTTTGTCCTGTACAACTGCATTATGTAGTGTATACAGAAATGTGATTATGTGTGCAGTATTGTAGGGACCTAGGGTGGCATGGTGGTGGAGAACTCCTTGCAGACTAATGGCGGCAAACAACGATGCCTGGTTTTAGCTAGACTGAATCCAGCTTCATCAATGAAAATGAACTCACGAGGCTGTGCAGCTGCATCTGTAACAGAAAATGCATACACTGTACTGTGAATACTGTGTAACTCAAAACGCAGGACTACAATGTCTACATTTTCACACAAGGATGGGGGTGGGGTGGGGGGTGGGTTGGGTCATACACATTCAGTCAAAACTACAAGCTACAGGCAAGGCATGTGCCCCCACAGACAACCACCCCCCACCCCCCACACCCCCAGAATGGGGGCACATACTGCTTTGACTGAATGTATCTATGCAGTGCTAATAGGACACAATCCACTGCCATTACTGTATTACAGTATAGTACTGTAACACTTACTTGCAGTCATAGCGAAGGTCTTTGACTCTCGCTGTCATGGTCCTGTGGTTTTTCTGCGTTTCCCCTTTTTGGGCCGCCAGATGGCGGCACTTCAGTTTTTAGTTCTGTTCTTTTTCCCCTGTTTACAGTTTTTCTCAATTGTTCAAACACGTTTTCTGAAACTATAGCTCAGTTTCTCAAAACTCTACACACAAAGAACAGCAACAGTTAACCTTTTGCCAAAACTACACAAATCTCTTGCAAAATGCATTCATGCATTCAAAACCATGTTCTCCCTTCTCAAAACGGACTTTTTCCATCAAAATGATTCACACAGGCCTCATATGAATAGGTCTTATTGAGCATTGATTTCACACTGGTGCGATAAATTAAAAAACACAACCATCAAAATACAGTATATATGTTCTGGCCTCATGAGGTCATGTTACATATTAAAATGTATACAATCGTGTAAAAATTGCTTATTTTTTATCCTTACATATAGAGATGCTCTCATCGCTGCCCGATCCTCTCATTATTCCAACATAATCCAAAACTCCAACGGAAACCCCTGCACCCTCTTCTCGACTGTTAACAAACTTCTCAACCCCCATGAAAATAATATTACATCTGGCTCCACATCACTCTGCAACTCCTTCCGAGTTCTTCAACACCAAAATCACCAATATACACCACACTCTCACCTCATCCACACCCCCTTTAGATGAACCCTTCCCTACTACTGCTGCCACAACTCCGTTCTTACATGTCCAACAATAACCTCTTTGAGCCCCTTCAGTCTGGCTTCCAACCCCATCACAGCACAGAAACAGTCCTCACCAAAGTTGTAAATGACCTCCTCATATTCTCTGACTCTGGTGCATATAGCATTCTCATCCTCCTGGATCTCTCTGCCGCTTTTGATACAGTTAACCACAACATCCTCCTCACCCGTCTGTCCCACCTAGGCATTACTGGCCAATCTCTCAACTGATTTCACTCATACCTCACAAATCGGTCAGAATTCATATCTATCCATGGTCACACCTCAGATTTTGCCACTGTCACACAGGGTGTCCCACAAGGTTCTGTTCTTGGTCCCCTGCTCTTCATCATCTATATGCTTCCCCTTGGCCCCATCCTCCACAGCTTTGGTCTCAATTTCCATTTCTATGCAGATGACACCCAAATCTATATCAGCTCTACATCCACTAATCAGCCACCCACTGCCATCATTGAAAACTGACACACGTCAAATCCTGGATGCAACACAATTTTCTCAAAATCAACTGTGAAAAAACTGAAATCATTCTCATCGGACTAAAACCCCAACTCACAAAACTACACAGCCTCTCTCTCACCATTGACGGTACCCCTGTCTCCACCTCCCCCCTGGTCCGCAACTTCACTGTCATACTCGATCCATCCCTCTCATTTGAAAATCACATCAATAACACTGTCAAGGTTTTATTTTTCTATCTACGCAATATCTCCAGACTTAAACCCTCCTTCACCCATCCCGATGCAGAAAAACTCATACATTCATATCTAGTAGACTGGACTACTGTTACGCTCTCCTCACTGGTCTTCCCTCCCACCTCCTACACAAACTGCAACTGGTTCAGAACTCGGCTGCAAGAATACTCTCCCACACATCCTCCCGGTCTTGAAAGATTTACACTGGCTCCCAATCACATCACGCATCACATTCAAACTCCTCCTCCTTATCTATAAATCCCTAAATGACCTCTCACCGATATACCTCTCTTACCTCCTGCTCCCCTACCAGCCACCCAGATAGTTACGTTCATCCACTGCCAGCCTCCTCACCACCTTCCCCTCTCAGCTCCGTTCTGTTGGCGACCGCACCTTCTCAGCTTCCGCCCGCAAAATCTGGAATGCCCTCCCCCCTGACATCCGTACCTCAGACTGACTCACCTCCTTCAAATCACGCCTTAAAACCCACCTCTTTTTCCTAGCCTTCCCTCGATGTCTGTCTTCCCCCTCTGTCCATCACACCCCCTCCTACCACCACAGCACCACTGGTCCCACTGCATTTTCTGTATTGTATGTGTTTTTATTGTACCTTTGTATTTATTTATTTATTTTTTTGATAGTTATGCTTGTATTGCCTGTGCTGTAAAACGTCTTTGAGTCCGTGAAAAGCGCTATATAAAATAAATGTATTATCATTATTATTAATTGGGTCAAAACAACAAAAATGATGTGACTGTCCAAATACTAATGGACTGCACAGTTTGTGGAATTAAAAATAAAAGAGAGGTTCATGAGTGAAGTTCATGTTAATCTTCACCCCTTTATTAGGTTACACTTCATGCAATAAAAGTGTTTCCTCAAACAAAGTTATAGTTATATTTTCAAACTGTTTATCGTTTGAAAATAAATTGTCCAAACTAAGTTGGAGATGAAGGGGTGTAAATGCAATTTTGTTCTAGTGTGTTTGTTTGTAAGATGCATGTGTGTGTGTGTGTATGCACGCGTGTGTACATGCATGTATGTCCATTAACCTGTCTGTGTGTATTCATGTGCCATGTTTGTTTGTGTACTTGTGCATTTGTGTGTGCCCATGTGCATGTGGTTGTGTATATCTGTGCATAGATGCATGTGTACTAGTCACTGTTTGCGTGTTAATGTGTGTGTGTGTGTGTATGTGTGTGTTAATGTGTGTGTATGTGTTAATGTGTGTGCATGTGTGTCTATATGTGTGTGTGTGTATATGCGTGAGTGTGTGTAAATGTGTGTGCGTGTGTATGTATGTGTGTGTGTTAATGTGTGTGCGTTAATGTGTGTGTGTGGTCATATGTGTGCATGTGTGTGTGTGTGTGTGTTAATGTGTGTGTTTGTGATTCTGTGTGTGCTTTAAGAGTAAAAGCCACTTAAAAGTCACACTAAAAATATCAAGGGGGTGGGGTGGGTGGTTTACTTACTTCCTTATATCTACTCACTACTGTTTTAAGGCCAGCACAATGCTTCTAGTTATACTGTACTCAAATTTAATTTATTTAAAATCACGAAGAGGATGGAGGGGGAGGGATATGGGGGGGGGGGTCTGGGGCGGGGCGGTGACGCCTGCAGGGTGGACGGGAACATCTCCACTCGCAGTTTCCATTTATGCAGGTAACGAGCTTAAGTGACCCAAAGATCTGGAACTCACTGCGGAGACAGCCAGCTGGAGATATCAGACCTCCAGGAACACCACAGGTACAGCTCGCTTCCTCCCTCTGCACTTCTCCCTGCGAAAGGGAACCCGTAGCGTGGCTGCTTTTGGGAAAAAACGGGCTTGCTGGCGCTCAAGGTCATGGGTAGCTTCAGTCCCCAGGTGGGGCGCTGACTTGTTGAGTGATGTATTCAAACCTGAAAAGGGATACGTTGCACATACAAATGTTATGCTTGTGAGTCACTCCACATAAGAGATATCTGTAATTGGCTTGCTTTCTGGGTAAAAAAAAAGTGGAGAAAGCCTAGCTCTCCTTATATTTGCACCAGTGTATGTTGTGTGAAGGAAGTCTGCTAGCTAGCCGGCTTGAGGATCGACAAACCTCGAGTGCTGTGAAAAAGTATTTTTCCCCTTCCTGGTTTCCTCTAGTATTGTGTATTTGTCACACTGAATGGTTCCAGATCTTTGGACGAAATGTAATATTAGACAACGCAAACACATTTTTAAAATTATTGCATTTATTTAATGAAAAAATTTAACAAACACTCATATCACCAATGCGTGCGAGTAATTGCCCCCTTAAACAATAACTGGTTGCATCACGCTTAGCAGCAATAGCTGCAACCAAATGCTTCCTATAATTAGATATCAGTCTTTCACATCACTGCAGAACGTTGTCTCTCTTCTGGGGAGAACAGGCTTCTTTTGAGTATGCTTCTGTTATTCGGTTAAAAAAAAAAAACAGGAAGCCAGACTAGATGACATTTCTTGAAGGAATTTTTTTTTAATTCAAAATTATACAGTATGTTGTTATATGAAATATTTTGAGCTTTACAAAACAAAGGAATAGCAGGAATTGTAGGTATTGGGATCTCTTCACAAACAACTTCAAGATGTTACAATTACACAAAATAATATTTCTTCGGCCTACTACACACAACCCATTTTAATGGTTGTAGATTCCATCTATGACTGATAAAGCCAAATCCTGATCATCCTAAACACAAGCATTTTTTTTGTGGCTGGAAGTTTCTAGAAGCATGAACAATGCAGACTGCAAAAGTGACTTATGAGTAATACAAAATGATTCACATAACTAAAGCCTGCTTTTCCACAGGCTGGAAATTTCAGTAAAAAGGCAGCACACAGGTAGACAAAAACTGATACAAAATGAACAAAACTGTCACAAAACCACTGCTGAAAACTATTGATCTTTCAAAGCTAAATAATCCAGAATTTAAATGATTACTTTTTCCATTCGCACAGTAAAATATTCAGTGCTAAACTGCAGTTCATAAATTTGAGACCACACTGCATTAAAAAAACACGCAGTCAGCGTCATACTTATAAATGTGTTACAGGGAACTGCCAAAATTAACTGCCTGCTCACGTCCTACACCGATGTTCGTAGTGAGCTCATGCTCGTCTGTTTTCGCCTCGCGTCTCCGACCAATGCAGGACATCGCAGTCGAGGGGTATACTCCTTCAACCGCGGTTGCCCCTGGTTACCCTCAGGTTCTTTTGACAACATCACCTAAACCGTTGTTCCCAGTGGAAACGTCAGCATGTTCAGCAGCCTTAGACACTGAAACATCTCGCCGAAAACAAGTGCTCCCCAAAAAGGGTATCCTGGGGGAGAAGTGGGAACACGCTGGGATATTTAAATGTTTATATTACATCTGGATCCACCCGCAACCTGTGCAGAAGCACCCCTGCAGTGAAGTGACCCCGGAGATCTGGAGCTCCCCAGGAGCTCTGGACGTCAGCTCCAGATATCGCTCTCCTCCCGGCCTTGTGCAGACAGGAAGGAACACCACAGGTGCGGGTCACTTCCTGTCTCTGCACTTCCCCCAGCGAAAGGGAACCCGTAGCCTAGAGTGTCGCTTTTGGAAATGGGCTCGCACCTCAAGGTCACGGGTTCAATTCCTAGATGGGACGCCTACTCTTGAGTAGATAGGTGTTTCCAACCTGTGCAGAAGCACTTGCTTTCAATGCACTG